>NW_024704742.1:38237132-38507132 GCF_018977255.1 Callorhinchus milii
GGTCTAGTTATGATCTCACGGCACAATTCGAAAGAGAAGCGAGTTTCTCCCAGCTGGAAACCGCTATCATTGTATATTTCAATCCATGACTGTTTGTGGGACACTGCTGTGCACAATTGGCTGACGTGTTTCACCCACAAAATATACAGTCAACTCACTTTACAGTGAAGCGCTTTGAGACATCTCAAAGACTTGATAAGGCTCTATATCAAATGCAAGGATTAGTATTATTATTATTATATTATTATATTGGGAACCTGATGAGGAGGGCCTAGGGTCTCTATCCCTTTTCACATCCTACCACTGGAAGAAGATGTAACCTAATTTTTATGAGTGTTTGATCATGTCAAAACATCTCAAAGTGCTTTACAGGTAATTATTGTCAAGTGAAGTGTTTTTTTAAGGAAATGTGGCAGCCACTTCTTCCATCAAGATTAAACACACACCCTTGTATTTAATAATCCTTGTATTTGATATAGCGCTTTTCACATCTTCTAGACGTCTCAAAGCGCTTCACAGAATATACTGTAAAGTGTATTGACTGTGTATTTGTGGACGAAACGCGGCAGCCAATTGCACACAGCAATGTCCCACAAACAGTCGTGGATTGAAGTGACCAATTTATTATTGTTTGTTTTCTTGAAGGATTATTATTATTATTACCCAGGAGATAAATTACTAAGTAATGTGGAGTTTATTGATCCTGTATGCGGATGACACCCAACTGTACGTCTCTGTCTCCACCCTTGACCACTGCTGTCCTGACAGAATGTCCGTCAGACATCAAGTCCTGGATGAGAGCTAAGTTTCTACAGTTGAACATCAACAAGGCCGAGGCTCTCCTGATTGGCTCCTGTCAGCACCTCCTCACCTCAGGCACTGACAGCTTCACCATCCATGTTTGCACACTCCACCTTACTAAGCCAGTCCGGAACCTTGGGGTCTTCTTTGACCCTCAACCATCCTTTCTACCCCACATCCGTGCATGACCTGCTCTGCCTCCCCCCACCTCCGCAACGTCGCCCGGCTACGCCACTGTCTCACACCGCAGGTCGCCGAAACCCTCCTACACGTATTCATTACATCGAGGCTTGACTCTGCAAACTCACTGCTTGTCGACCTCCCCATCTCCTCCCTCCATAGGCTGCAGATCATCCAGAACTCTGCAGCCCGTGTCCTCTCCCGCACCAGGCTCTGTGACCCTATCATCCCCTATCCTCACCCGACTCCACTGGCTTCCCATCACACAGAGGATACAGTTCAAGATCCTGGTCCTCACCTTCAATGGTCTTGCTCCCCCCTACCTCTGTGAGCTCCTAAACCCCTACAATCCTGCCCGTTTCCTCCACTCAGCGGGCTCCGGCCTGCTGCACGTCCCCCGCCTCACCCGTCCCACCATTGGCGGATGGGCCTTCTGCCACTCTGCCCCCACCCTCTGGAACTCCATCCCGCAGTCCCTCCACCTCATCCCCTCCCATCTCAAAACTCTCCTCTTCGACCGTGCTTTCGATCAACCTGCTTCCCACCCACCCTCCACCCTCCCCAATCCCGAACCCCAGCTCAGGTCCAAAACTCTGACTGTCCAGCGCCTTGGGACTTCCTCCCGACGTGAAAGGTGCTATACAAATGTAATTTTGTTGTTGTTGTTGTCCTGAACACTGGGAGAAACCCCCTTTTCTTTTCAAATTGTGTCAAGGATCTGTAATATTCATTTGAACAGGCAGATGGTTAAAAACACTTAAACAGTTTAATGTATCAACCAAAAGACAGAATCTCTGACAATTCAGCACTCCCACAGTACTGCATTTGAGTTTCAGCCTACAAGTTGAAATCTCAATGCAAGAGTTTAACCTACAACCGTTTGAGCTCTTCCATGTTAACAATAACCACAATGGAAAAAACAGATTCAGTAATCAGAATCAGTGATATTAATAATAATAATCCTTACATTTTGTAGGGCATTTCACATCTGGAGAACGTCTCAAGGCTTCATAGGTTATATTGTAAAGTCCAGTGACTGTGTATTTGTAGGTGAATGCGATCGCCAATTTGTGCACACCAACGTCCCACAAATAGCCATAATGTGAATGATAAATTCTATGAGGTAAATTACTGATTAATTAATGTGGGATTGTCGATCAGAACATTGGGAGAAACCCTTCTTTTTTCAAATCGTGCCATGGGATCTTTAAAGTCCGGCAGACAGAACCGCGGTTTAACATCTCAATCGAAGGATGGCATCTTCAACAATCCAGTGCTCCCCAATGGAGTGTTATCTTAGACGATATGAATTCCGAATCCTGACGTGGGCTTGAACTATCTACCACCCTCTGAGCAGAGACAGGAGTGGTAACAACTGAATTCCAAGCACTACAACAACAACAACAACAACAACAACGACAAAATTACATTTGTATAGCGCCTTTCGTAGTTGGGAGGACGTCACTACGTGAGCAGGTACAAAATTATTCACTTGGCATCTGTACCCTGATTGGCAGGACTTAACCTTAGAATAATAATCCTTGCAGTAGCTCCTTGGGACATCCTCCTGACGTGGAAGGTGCTATACAAATGTAATTTGTTGTTTGTTGTTAATTCAACACTCTGGGAAGAAAAACCAAAGCATAAACCATGTTATTCTGTCACTGTTACTCTACACCTCCTTGTGGCTGGTTCTAAAATGACAGAAGAGGACAACCAATACAATTTGTATATTTCCTCTTTGTGAAGAGAGTCGCGTTGGAGATGATTACTCTTGATCAGGCATTTGGGTAAAGGGAACCTAAAGATTAAAAAAAAGTTGAAGTATGGGGGAAGGATAGCACTCACCATTCTAGTATTATTTTGGTCATTTTGGGAAGAATGAAATTAATCTAAAGCATGATGAATTTGATGCAGGCTTTGTAACGTGAGTCCATTTCGTATATTTTGGAATCCTAGAAAACCCTGTAAATCTCCTCATAGTCGACACCATAAATTCTGAATGAGATGGACAAAACCCTGGATAAGGGGGGGAAAGGTGTCCCTGACGTAGCCCTGATCCTCATGCCCATCTTTGTGTGTAGCTGCCTGAGTCTACGCCGGCAACAAATGCCGCTATGTGCTGGGTTTCTACCTTTACCCGGTGATAAGAAGGGTGGGTCTGGCAGAGCTGCCTCAAAATGTTCCACGTTGGAGCGTGCCGAACCACCTATCCTACGTTGAGGAATTCCTGCAGAAAAGCATTCCAGACCTCCGTGCAATCACCGAGTGGTCCGCAAGGCAGGTAGTCGAAACAGTTCGAAAAGGGTAGAGGGCAGACCCGATTAGGAGGTACCCTGTGGCGATAGCCAGCTATGTCTGGCAAAACACCTCATCACCGGCATTGACCAACGACCATCAGGACATGGCCTGGCTGGCGATAAAAGGGCCAACCCCCTCCCCCCCATCCCCCCCGGGCTTTCATGCACAGTCGAGGTCTGGGCCAGTCACCACTTTGCCCTCAGGCCGGCTGCAGAGACCAGGAGACCGTGGACTACCTCTTCCTGGGGTATTCGAATTCAAGATCCTCATCCTCACCTACAAGGCCATTCACGGCCTTGCTCCTCCTACTTCGACCGTGCCTTCAGCTCCCCTCTCGACTCTCTACCCCCTCCTCGCTCCCTCCCTTCCCTCCCCTCACCCTGACCATTTCCCCCCTGCTCGGGTCCTGTCCAGCACCTTGGGATGTCCTCCCGACATAAAAGGCACTCTATAAATGAAATCTTGTTGTTGTTGTTTGTTTCTCAAAGGCGGTTTGGAAAAAGATGGAATGGATTCTCTCGCGGTTCATTCCTGGGAACCTACTGCCAGGGGCACTTGGTACTGTACGGCCTGTTCCCTGGCACTCACAGCAAAACCCAAATCGAGTGTGCCTGGAGGATCATAAACTCGGTAAAGGAGGCCCTTTGGCACTCCGGAAACTAGATGTTCTTTTGGCAGAACGAGGGGATGGTGAGGGCCTGCCTCAGGCTCAGGCGTGCTGGGATCAGGGACTATATACTGAGGAACAAGCTGAAGTTCGGCTCAACCGCGTCAAAGGCCAGATGGGGCCTGATCCTGGCAGGAGCCTCTCCAGCATAATCCGCTCAAGGCGCACCCACCGGGTAGCCCACGAGGGCATCCAAAACTGACTGAAGTAAGGGTACAGAAGGACGCTCGAGATGTAACCAAAGAGCGTCCCAAAAATGTATGTACGGTAAACATGTGCGCGTACGGTGCACATCGGGGCACCTTCCGAAAGCGGCAAGTGCGCCTTATCGGGGTGTGTGCAGGCACAAACATGGATGTGGTGTACACAGGGGCAACTCCCGACTGTGTTAAAGGGAGCCTCCCAAAAAACGTGTGCACAACCTACGTGTGAGTGGAAGGAATGTGTTTTGTATTGGGAGAAAAGGAAAAGAGTTGTAACAGAAGATTCCTGTTGTACTAAGTATTATATTTATCAATAAATATATATTTTTAAAAACATTCTGAATGAGTGGATGGGCTAGAGTCTATAGGTATTTTCATAGCCTCTGCCAGAACCACTTGGACAAGCTGGTAGCCTGTGCTGCAGTTTTGACCCGAGGCAAATATTCCTTTACTCCCTGTTTCCAGGCTCTTAGTCCTGCTTCTTTTGACCAGCTGAAAGTGGTTACAATTATTTGCGTTGTCTATGTTTCCAGTACTGGATACATTTCACCCTGATACCTACTTTTCTGTCACAAGTTATTGTTATTATTTAGCGAAATCAGAGCTTACATTGAAATAGGATGCAGGGCTATTGTGACCCCAGTAATATTCACATCAAACAGAGGGGAAAATTTAATCAGTAACAATGCTCAAATAACATAATCTTAAGGTGGGGGGTGAGGGGCGGAGAGGTTGTAGTTGCTATTCAGATTACTGCAAATCATCTCTACTGCAGTTACAGATATTTATCTATTCTCAGAACCCATGATAGTGATTCCCTCAGCATTTGCTTCTTCCCAGCAAAAGGCATTGCAATTATCTGTATTCAAATAACTACTTAATAATATATCAACCCCAATACTATAGGAGGGACAACTCAAACAACAACAGAAACAAATTACATTGGCATAGTACCTTTCAGGTTGGGAGCACTTCCCAAGGCACTGGACAGTCAGAGATTTGGACCTGAGCAGGGCGTTGAGGTCAGGAGGGGTGGAGGACAGGGAAAACAGTGGTAGGAAGATGACCGCGAAGAGGAGGATCTTGAGATGTATCTTGAAGAAGATATGGGAGGGAGCAAAACGAAGGGAGTTCCAAAAGTAATTTGTTGTTGTTGTTTGAGTTCCCCCTCCTATAGTATTGGTATTGAAATCTTATTAAGTAGCTACATGAAATCAGAGAATGGCAATGTTTGTTCCTGGGAAGCAAATGCTGAGGGAATCACTATCACGGGTTCTGAGAATAGATAAATGTCTGTAACTCCATTAGAGATGATATGTTGCAAAATAAGATTGAATGTTATATTTTTTTCCAGGTGGTTTGACTTTGGAGGCGGTCGCAGCTCCAAGATAGTGATCCGGAGTAAATCCGTCGTCTTTCCCGTGCCCAGAGATACGAGGGGGAGCTGTAATCTCCCTCCACCAGCAGCATGCTGCAATGAAAGCTGAGTGCATTCAATGGATAGCTTTGTTGATGGAAGAGTGGATCAGCGGCTACAGGTAAAAAGCCCAACTCTACCACCCTCACATCGCTAACATCAATGGTATGAGGGCACATTTATTTTTGGTAGATTTATTTCAGGCCGTGCAATCTGATCGTTATCCGTAAGAGTATCCAAACCGGACCGAGAGTTCAACATATGTATAACACTTACACACGAAAAGCCCTCTGCGTTCGGAATGAAATGGTCACTTTCTCTCTCTCTCTCTCTCTCTCTCTCTGTGGAGAGCTTGTCTAGATCCAATAATAATAATAATAATAATAACAACAGCACAAAATATGCAGTCAATTCACCTATAGGGGCTATATAATGGTGAAGCGCTTTGAGACGTTTCGACGGCACGACGAGGCTCTGTATCAAACGCAAGGAATATCATTAATAATCATATTTTAAGGGCTCTTCTTTCCTATTCTTTCCTATTTCCAAAACCAAAAGCAATAATAAATTGGTCATTTTCAATCCACGACTGTTTGTGGGACATTGCTGTGCGCAATTGGCTGCCGCGTTTCGCCCACAAATATACAGTCAATTCACTTTACAGTGTGTTCTGTGAAGCGCTTTGGGACGTCCTCCCGACGTGAAAAGCGCTATATCAAATGCAAGGATTATTATTATTATTATTATTATTATTATTATTATTATTAAGGTCTCCAAACCCGAGCCCACTTGACTGACGGGCTGACTGATGAGCGTTGGGGGGTCACGTGGTGGCGGTGCTTTTGGTTGCCGCCCCCTTTTCCCGGGCGGAACCAGTGGGAGGTCCAACCGTGTTCCGGGGGGGACGCTTAAAGTGCTGGACCCGGAGGTCGCGAAGGAAAAGCCGCCGGCGGGCGGGCGGAGGGCGAAGCCCCGCGCACAGGATGTGGCTGCTGTCTGTCTCGGGCCGCCTCGCGCCGCTCAGGAGCCGTTTAACGGCTCGGCTGGTGGTGGCGGCGGCGGGGGGGGCGGGGGGCGCGCGGCACTGGCCGGCGGGGGCGGGGGCGGGGGGCGCGCGGCACTGGCCGGCGCCGGGAGGGCCCGGCAGGAGCGGCAGCCTCTCCGCGGCCGCCGTGGTGGCCAAGGCCCCCGCCTCCCTCCGGCCTTACCTCCGCCTCATGCGACTCGACAAATCCATCGGTAAAACAGCAGCGCGACGCCGTCCGCGGGGCCTATCAGCTCATAGGCTGAGCGACACTGACACTGACCCGTCACTGACACTGACCCGTCACTGACACTGACCCGTCACTGACACTGACCCGTCACTGACACTGACTGACCGTCACTGACACTGACCGTCACTGACACTGCCACTGACTGACCGTCACTGCCACTGACTGACCGTCACTGCCACTGACTGACCGTCACTGCCACTGACTGACCGTCACTGCCACTGACTGACCGTCACTGCCACTGACTGACCGTCACTGCCACTGACTGACCGTCACTGCCACTGACTGACCGTCACTGCCACTGACCGTCACTGACACTGACTGACCGTCACTGCCACTGACTGACCGACACTGACACTGACTGACCGTCACTGACACTGACTGACCGTCACTGACACTGACTGACCGTCACTGACACTGACTGACCGTCACTGACACTGACTGACCGTCACTGACACTGACTGACCGTCACTGACACTGACTGACCGTCACTGACACTGACTGACCGTCACTGACACTGACTGACCGTCACTGACACTGACTGACCATCACTGACTGACTGACCATCACTGACACTGACTGACCGTCACTAACACTGACTGACAATCACTGACACTGACTGACCGTCACTGACACTGACTGACCATCACTGACTGACTGACCATCACTGACACTGACTGACCGTCACTAACACTGACTGACAATCACTGACACTGACTGACCGTCACTGACACTGACTGACATTCACTAACACTGACTGACCATCACTGACACTGACTGACTGTCACTGACACTGACTGACCGTCACTGACACTGACTGACCATCACTAACACTGACTGACCGTCACTAACACTGACTGACTGTCACTGACACTGACTGACATTCACTAACACTGACTGACCATCACTGACACTGACTGACTGTCACTGACACTGACTGACCGTCACTGACACTGACTGACCATCACTGACACTGACTGACCATCACTAACACTGACTGACCATCACTGACACTGACTGACCATCACTAACACTGACTGACCATCACTGACACTGACTGACCATCACTGACACTGACTGACCATCACTGACACTGACTGACCATCACTGACACTGACTGACCATCACTAACACTGACTGACCGTCACTGACACTGACTGACCATCTCTAACACTGACTGACCGTCACTGACACTGACTGACCATCACTAACACTGACTGACCGTCACTGACACTGACTGACCGTCACTGACACTGACTGACCATCACTGACACTGACTGACCGTCACTGACACTGACTGACCATCACTAACACTGACTGACCGTCACTGACACTGACTGACCGTCACTGACACTGACTGACCATCACTGACACTGACTGACCGTCCCTGACACTGACTGACCATCACTGACACTGACTGACCGTCACTGACACTGATTGACCATCACTAACACTGACTGACCGTCACTGACACTGACTGACCGTCACTGACTGACCGTCACTGACACTGACTGACCATCACTGACACTGACTGACCGTCCCTGACACTGACTGACCATCACTGACACTGACTGACCGTCACTGACACTGACTGACCATCACTAACACTGACTGACCGTCACTGACACTGACTGACCATCACTGACTGACCGTCACTGACACTGACTGACCGTCACTGACACTGACTGACCGTCACTGACACTGACTGACCGTCACTGACACTGACTGACCGTCACTGACACTGACTGACCATCACTAACACTGACTGACCGTCACTGACACTGACTGACCATCACTGACTGACCGTCACTGACACTGACTGACCGTCACTGACACTGACTGACCATCACTAACACTGACTGACCGTCACTGACACTGACTGACCATCACTGACTGACCGTCACTGACACTGACTGACCGTCACTGACACTGACTGACCGTCACTGACACTGACTGACCGTCACTGACACTGACTGACCGTCACTGACACTGACTGACCGTCACTGACACTGACTGACCGTCACTGACACTGACTGACCGTCACTGACACTGACTGACTGTCACTGACACTGACTGACAATCACTGACACTGACTGACCATCACTGACACTGACTGACCGTCACTGACACTGACTGACCATCACTGACACTGACTGACCATCACTGACACTGACTGACCATCACTAACACTGACTGACCGTCACTGACACTGACTGACCATCACTAACACTGACTGACCGTCACTGACACTGACTGACCGTCACTGACTGACCATCACTGACACTGACTGACCGTCACTGACACTGACTGACCGTCACTGACTGACCATCACTGACTGACCGTCACTAACACTGACTGACCATCACTGACACTGACTGACCGTCACTGACTGACCATCACTGACACTGACTGACCGTCACTGACACTGACTGACCGTCACTGACACTGACTGACAATCACTGACACTGACTGACCATCACTGACACTGACTGACCGTCACTGACACTGACTGACCATCACTGACACTGACTGACCATCACTGACACTGACTGACCGTCACTGACACTGACTGACCATCACTAACACTGACTGACCGTCACTGACACTGACTGACCGTCACTGACTGACCATCACTAACACTGACTGACCATCACTAACACTGACTGACCGTCACTGACACTGACTGACTAGCAGTGCCACTGACTGACCGTCACTGACACTGACTGACCATCACTGACACTGACTGACCATCACTGACTGACCATCACTGACTGACCGTCACTGACTGACTAGCAGTGCCACTGACTACCACTGATTGTCATTGAGACTGACTGGTACTGACTGACTGTCACTGACTCCCGACTTTCTCTCACTGACACTAAATGACTGTCACTGACACTGACTGACTTATCAGCATTGTGTTTTATCCCAACTCTGGATCAAAACAATTTGTGCATAGCTGACACACATAAATTCTATTCTGTATGTTTCTGTGCTATATTAGGACACAGCATACACAAATGTACAATTTATAGAGCAGATTTTACATTAAATTTGTTGGACATTTCGGCACTCCAAAATTATACCCCGCGTGAAGGGTGCTACATACATGCAAGTTGTTAAGCGTACCTCTCCTTCATCAGTGGTCCTAAACACAGCTGTGATCAAGAGTTGCTATTCAACACAATGTTGCTAGGAAGGTTTATCCTGGCATCCATACAACAGTGAACATTTTCAGTTAAAACTTATACGACACGTATCTTTAATAAAGCTGTTGGTTTCTCCTTTTCCGTAAGAAAGTACTGTACTTGGCCTCTACTTTGCAGCTACCAACAATAGAATAAATAAACCCCATCAATTTACATTGCAGGGTGTTTGAGTATTATAACCATAATGGTTAGGATTCTAACTTGCAACAAATTGTACAAACATTATTGTAAATTGTATCATTATTTGACAGTTGTTGCGCTGTAAGGTAGAATGTTCAATGGGGTGAATGTCCCTGTTTTCTATAATGCAAACATCAAAGGAATTCTTGTTACCTATTTTGTATTCTATAACTACAACAATTGTGATGTGCAGCACTTTATTAATTCAGGTAACTGCTGTTCTAGGTACATGGCTATTGTATTTACCTTGCACCTGGAGTATAGGCCTAGCGGCAGAACCAGGCTGCCTGCCAGACCTGGCTATGCTCGCACTCTTTGGTACTGGAGCAGTGTTGATGCGAGGAGCTGGGTGTACAATCAACGACATGTGGGACAAAGACATTGACAGAAAGGTAATATTCATTTCTAGTGTCTTTCAATAAGGGTGTGTTTTGGGGGTTAGCTTGGCGTAGTGCCTTGGACCTGTCTGGTCAGGAGCGAGAATATTGAGGTCCTCGGGATTGACTCATTTTGCATATTCCATTACCTTGGAGCTAAGCCAGCTCAAATAGATCTTGCTTATCTCCCCTTCAAGGAAGATAGTTTACTCTTTGGTCATTAAATATCTAACGAGTGCAGATCTGAGCCATTATAATAATAATAATAATTATTAAAGTGGATAGCACATACTAAGAAATATGTAAACTTGGTAAGCAACACAATGAGAAAGACATGCATTGGAGCTAAGTACTCCAGTGCAGTACTGCAGGAGCGCTGCTTTGTTGGAGGTGCCATCCTTCAGATGAAACTTTAAACTGAGGTCCCGTCTGCCCGTTCGGGTGGACATTAAAGATTCTCAGTAACATTGCCCTCCTCTGCCACTACTTTTCCACAGGCTGCCGAGATCCTTATTCATGCTTTCATCACTTGCAGGCTTGACTATTCCAACACATAACTTGATTTAATTAGAAAAATTAAACTGCTGTCCTAACTAAACTAGTGCCTTGGAAACATGATTTTGATGTTGATTCAGATTTCCATTTTGTGTGGAACATGTATATCAAAGCAACAGGATGGCAGTGTGGTATTAGTACATAACTACATAACAGCAATACTAATCAACTCCATCACCAAGCTTCTGTGTTTGATGTGAAGTGCCTGGTATAAGATAATGAACTCACCTTGGAATTCTTCAAGTAAAAATGCTGTGAAGTGTTTTGAGATGTTTTGAAGATGCGATAAGCTGCTTAGATTATTATTATTATAGATTATGCAAACAGTATTATTGTAATAACTCAGTAGGCTATGTATTTTGGAAGTACAAGTTAAATGGGCTGAAGAGCTTTCTTCATCGGACCCAGTTTTTTTTCACAAAACTGCAATTTGCTTGCTCTGAAACAGGTGGCTAGAACTGGAAATCGTCCCATAGCTGCTGAAGAAATCAGTCGTTTTCAAGCCTTGGTGTTTCTGGGAGGCCAGTTGAGTTTGGCGCTTGGTGTTCTTTTGTGTTTGAACTATTATAGGTAAAGGAAATGCTTATTCCTAAGCAGGAAATAGAATATTGGCAATTATTTTGATAAATATAAATGGTACTAGAAACGTTACAAATTACATTTGTAATTTTAAAAAAATATAATAAACATATTGTGCTTTTGATGCTTTCTTTACATTGTTTGGGGATCAGCAGGTGTCTGACACGTGTGGAAACTCATTGCAGAAACCCATTACCATGTTTAAAAGTACTCAACAACAACAACAACAAGATTCCATTTATAAAGCGCCTTTCACGTCAGGAGGACGTCCCAAGGCGCTGCTACTCTTAGTTTCCTGAAAAAAATTAAAAACAGCAAATATAGTAGTACAATGATTTGTATTTGAGCTGGTCTGAATTTCTCTCTTTCTGTGACTCATTAAGATTGTAATCTGATACACTTTTTTAAATAGTCAGTTTTGAAAGTATCTGAAATTGGCTACAGATGAGCCTGAGTTGGAATAATATAGATCTTTGTGAGTTTGAGGTTAAGATGCATTGTTGGACAAAGTTAAGAGAACTATGCTCTTGGTCTAACTCCTACTGCACCTGACTTGTCTTAAAGTTGACTTAACAAACCAACATTTACTTTGGTGTTGTTTAAGAACAAATATAAAATTATTTACTGTAAATATTGCATGGCGTTACTTATAATTTCTAATTGTTAAATGTTAAATTCACAGAGATCAGATCCATGTTAATACTGTATTAGCATAATGCTTATCTGGAAAATATGGTTTGTGTGTAGTTGACTGAACCTTTTTTTCCATAATAACCTAAAGATAAGTAGATTAGTTTGATCAATGAAGGGTATTAAATAGACTTAGCAGATGTCCAATCTCTTGTCTTATTACAGGTCTTCTATGCTTAAGAGTACTTCAGATGTTGTATTAAATAAATTGAATGTTTCAATCATGAGCCCTTTTAGTAGCTTTACAGTGTTTGTATTTGAGATCAGCCGACTCAGCACAGATTAGGGGCCATAGCTAATTCTTTCCACCTTCACTTTCACACTTGCCAGTGAGGTTACTGACTGAGCCAGCAGGAGCAGAATAAAACAGACCATGTTGTGTCACCAGCAATTTAAAGATCATTTGTGCATTTAATGATTTTCACCTTAACATTGCATTTGCACTGGCAGTTGTTTCCTGGAGAACTTATTAACACACTTAACATCACCTAAACACCCAATTATTTTTGTTGTTTTATTCAACAGTGTTTGCTATCTTACCTCCATAAGCTGAAGGTCATCCAGAACTCTGCAGCTCGTGTCCTTTCCCGCAATAGGCTCTGTGACCCCATCACCCCCACCCTCACCCGGCTCCACTGGCTCCCCCCCCAGATGATAGAGTTCAAAATCCTCATCCTCACCTTCAAGGTCTTCCACAGCCTTGCCCCTCCCTATCTCTGTGACCTGCTGACTCCATATCAACCTGTCCGCTCCCTCTGCTCAGCAGGCTCTGGTCTGCTCCACGTCCCCCGCTTAGCCCTCTCCACCGTAGGTGACAGGGCCTTCAGCCTTTCTGCCCCCACCCTATGGAACTCCATCCCACATTCCCTTCACCTCGCTGCCTCCCTTGCTTCCTTCAAGACCCATTTCAAAACCCTCCTTTTTGACCATGCCCTCGGCCATGGCCACCCTCCTAACCTGCCTGCCCTCCATCCTCCCCGATCCTGACCCCCAGTTCGAGTCCAAATCCCTGACTGTCCAGTGCCTTGGGACGTCCTCCCCAATTGAAAGGCGCTTTACAAATGTCATTTTGTATTGTATATTTAGCACTGATGTACATTATCCTGCATTTCTCAGAGACAAAATGTCAAACATCAATCATGTGAATAATGTCATTCTCCTTGGTGCAATTGCTTCACTATTGCTAAATGCAGCAGAAGCCAGTAAGACATTATTCAGGGTACAATATAGAAATATTTTCTGAAAATGTGTCAACTCTAGTGGTCTAATTCAGCAATATAAAACTGCCACAGTAGTTTGTATACTTTGTAGTTTCCGCTTCTATATATTACTTTACTACAAAAGATGTTGATTTCCTTTCTATCAACAGCATTGTTCTTGGAGCTGCATCTCTGGCTTTGGTGGTCACCTACCCTTTGATGAAGAGAATAACGTACTGGCCACAGTTAGTTCTAGGTATGTATGTGTAAGAGGTTCATCCAACAGAATGGGTATTTGGTCTGTAACAAATGGTTTTCGAACCTCAAACTCAGACTGCAATAACACATCTACAAACAGGTTAATTACAAACATACACTATTGAAGTTTTATCTTTTTTATTTTCTGCTATCCATCTGTCTGTTAGCTGTTTAAGGAACTGCAAAGCAATTTTAAAAAACTTCAGTAGAACTATATTTCTTTGGAGCTCCTCTACTCCCATTAAGGACAAAGAAAGATCCAAATCCACATTCCTACAACAAAAGCTTCTTGCTAATAGACTTGTATTGCAGTGTCTTCAAGCTAAACATAGGAACAGATCGAATGACTTTAGTACAGATACAATTTCACTTTAGTAATTGTTTAAAGTTTACAAATACAAAGAGTGGACAGTTGTAACTGATTAGTGGATTATTTTTTCCCAAGAGCAGAATGTGCTGGTGGTAGGAAGGGGTGAAGGAGACAAGGGAAATGAAAAAGTAGCCAGAGATTACTTTGTCAGAGATGGAGATGTCTGATTTTAAGAGATCTTGGGTAATTTCATGTCAAGGGAGTGACCATGGATATGAGTGGGGTGTTTATATGAAGGTGAGGATGAGAGAGGAGGGTAAAGAAGCCAGTGGAAATGTAGCAGATAGGGGCGAAAGAGAGATTGAAATCACCCAAAATGAAACACTACATGAAATTCAAGTACAGTATTACTTAAATGCTCATCAAAGAATGACTTGAGGAATCTGTTCTTTATTTCATTAAGCTGTGCCTTGTTTTCTGTTATCTGAAAGCCCTTCATTTATTCAACAGTCTGTATCTATGGTTAGTATTTTCACAAATATGCATTGATAACGCTTAATTCATCAGTCAAAATAATGTCAAATGTGTAAAAGATTTGTCTTATTTGAAAACTGATGAATATTTTTTCTATGTATAGCATATTAAATTTGAAATATCAATTGCCTTTAGGTTTTACATTCAATTGGGGGGCACTTTTGGGATGGTCCGCAGTGAAGGGTTCCTGTGATTTGTCAATCTGCCTGCCACTGTATATCTCCGGGATCATGTGGACAATGATATATGACACCATTTATGCACATCAGGTAGAGTGCAAGTAAATCGTTTGAAAGAATGTGATTGAAGCAGCATCACAAGAGTTGCTAGTGCTTAACCAAGATTTTCCTTTGTCAGGAATCCAAACGGTGCTACAGTTCAATATTTGACTTCAGTCCAAAATGTCTACATAAGATGCCATCAGCAGACTTTCACATATTGCACTCTTGTCTGTTGAACACTGCCAGATTGTGTCACCAGGCATTTTATTTCTGGAAGTTCATACACAGAGTTAACCATTACTTGCTGAATATGTGTTTTGGTGAGGGATTTAGGCTATGCAGAAACCCATCATCATGCTTAAGAGTATCCATACCAAACAGTTCAGTGCATGCTAGGCGGGCGATCCTTCATGGTACTGTCCTTGACTGGTTCAGATCGTACCTCTCACATCGTCTCCACTTCATCTCCACAAACGGTTTCTCCTCCAGCCCCTGCACCGACTCGTGTGGCATTCTTCAGGGCTCTGTCCTTGGTCCCCTCCACTTCAATATCTATATGCTCCCTCTTGGTGACATAATTTCAGAGGGGTGATATGGTTGCAAACTTTACAGGGAGACATTGCATAGATTGCTGGATGTCAATATTTAGCCCCTAATCTCAATTGTATTGTGCATTGTTGTGGACTGGAAACAAAGTATGTTTCTAATGATGAGGTGGTTTTCTTTCTATTCTATTGTGACTCTCCATCGTTTCAAGACATATCTTTTGATCAAACTCAATGGTGTCGTCTATGAAAGCTATTGCAGAGAACTGAGCAAGAAAGCTTGCATGTTATTTGGGTTATGTAAACATCTGAATTCAATGTTACTTTCGTGAAAGGACACATCCGATTATATTTGAATCTCAGCTGTACAAATACTGTATTTGTAAAACCATAGTAAAGGTAACCAAATCAGTTACAATGTGGAATTTGAATTGATTATATTGAAACAGGACTATATAAATAAAATGTATGTGCAGTAACCTCTTAATAACTAGTCACTCCAAATGGAAAGGATTTAGCATCTAGTTATCCAGAGTGGCTAATTGGACATAGGCCCTCCCGGGCCACAGAGGGGCGCTGTAACTGGTGCGGGGTCTGGCAAAGCTTGGTCACGAATGCTCAGATGCATTCTGGTCTTTTGGAGGGATGCTCCATGGCCTCCTGTCCTATCCTATCGCAGAGGCCTCTGGATTATTGGAGGACCATGTTGCAGTCTCCAGCTCTACCCTGTCACAGGCGGATTGCTTTTCCGGGGGTAATAATCCCTTCAAAACAAAAAATAATAATAATAATAATTTGGTCACTCAATCTGTGGTAGTGACAAGTTAAGCCAGAGTCTTGTTATCAGGAGTTTACTGTAAATGAAACAGGCAAGTAAATAAGTTATATTCAATGGGTGTTGTGTATGACTTAAAATTTAAAAGATTTACAAAGAATACCAACAGGGAAACTTGCACTCAGCCCAACCAGTCCGTGCCATTGTTTATACTCCACACAATTCTTCGCCCATTCCTTTACTCCCTCCCATATCCTTCTATTCTCCTCTCATTCATGTGAAGGTCTAGCTTCAGGCAGCGAGTTCCACAGTCTCTAATAATAATTATTATTATATTTATATATAATATTAATAATTATATATTATATCTTTTTATATATATAAGGCCTAATAATTCCTCCAAACAATAATAAATTGGTCATTTTCAATGCACAACTGTTTGTGGGACACTGCTGTGCGCAATTGGCTGCCGCGTTTCGCCCATAAATATACAGTCAATTCATTTTACAGCATATTCTGTGAAGCGCTTTGAGACGTCGAGAAGACGTGGAAAGTACTATATCAAATGCAAGGATTATTATTATCTCAGTACCCTCTGTGAAGTAGTTCTCCTAAGTTCTCTTTTTGATCCCCTAGTCACGATCTTGTATTTGTGTCCCTTGATTACGGATTCCAACCAATGGAAACAGCCTATTTATGTTAACAGTACTTAACCTTATATCATTTTAAATCTTTTGTTAGATTCCCCCCGTTAAACATCTCCTACTTAACGAAAAAAGGCCCAACCTACCCAGTATATCCTGATAGTAATAACCTGCCAGTCCTGTTATTCTTGTAAATCCACACTGTACTTTTTCCATCTTGCTATATCCTTCTTATCATGTGGAGGCAAGAATTGAACACAGTGCTCCAAATGTGGTCTAATCAGTTTTATATAAATTTAATATCATCTCCTCACTTTTATATTCTATCCCTCTGGATATAAAACCCAAGACTCCATTGGCCTTTTTTTAATAGCCCTATCTACCTGTGTAGCTGGTTTTTTGAGTTTTGAGGATCTGAATCCCCAGATCTCTGCTCCTCCTCTTCTCTTAAGTTCCTAACATATAGGCGGTTTCTTTATTTTTCTTGCCAAAGTGAATATATTCCTCCATTAAACTTCATTTGCCAGTGAAGCTTCATTTGTGGGATGAGATAACATGTGCTGTTAATATTCTACATTTCAGGCATGACAGGAGCATCTTTTATATATTGCATTTCTTTATCTAGGATAAAGCAGATGATGTTCTAGTAGGAGTAAAATCGACTGCATTAAGATTTCAAGAAAATACCAAGCAATGGCTAACTGGATTTAGCACCGTCATGCTAACAGGATTGATGACAGTAGGAATAAGCAGTGAACAGACTTTACCTTACTATGCTGCTGTAATGGCTGTTGGAGCTCATCTAACCCATCAGGTATGAATGTTTATAGGTTTCAGAAATGGATGCTAAAAGACATTTTAATACAGAAGACCTTTTTTTTCATTTTCTCCAAAGTATTTTTTGTTGTTTATTGGTACTTAAGATATTTGTTCCAATACCTTTCTTTCACAAGTTCCAACAGAAGGTTTTGGGATAATTAGCACTTCCCTATAGTCTTGATCAAATTTGATGAGTGTTCCTTTTGTGTTGAAGATTGAAAACACAACTTTCTGATTTAGAGGCAAGAGTGCTATCAAGTGAGCCAGACGCCGTTAATTCTGTTCCGATGAAGTGAATGACCAATTTTATGTGGAGGAATAACAGAAGAAATTCCCTTTTTTTTGAATAATGCCAAAGGGTCTTTAAAGGTCCACCTGTAAAGGCAGATGGCACCTCAGTTTAACATTTCTTCTGAAGTACAACATTTCTGACAATGTAGCAGTCCCCCAGAACAGTATTGTAATTAATCAACCATAGATAAAAATCCTAACATGTGGCTTGAACACACAACCTTCTAACTCAGAGGTTAGAGTGCTGCCACTTATCAATAAAGCTACTGTTTTGTTAGTATTTGGCTTGCTTATTTGAGTTTTTTTCAATGTTACCCAATAAATCCAAATTTTCACTGAATTTACCTGATTTGGATCTTTTGTACGTCCCTCATCCCTTCACTGCGCAATTAGTGGCTGTGCTTTCAGCCACTGTACCCCTGAATCTCTGGAACTCCCTGCTTGAGCAATCTTCAAATCACACCTGAAGACTTTCCTCTTTGACCGTGCCTGCTGTCACCTCCCCTCTCTTTCCAGCTCAGCGTGAAATCGAAGTGTGGAGGGCGTTATATAAATATTAAGCAATAATATACTTCTGACATTCAAAGTAGGTGGAGTTAGGTTCAGTGAATTTGGGTTCACGTTAGGTAAGATTATAAATACATAAGAACATAGGAAATGCTAAACGAGAAAAGACCAAGATCCATGTAGTTCGCTTTCCACCTTCCTGGTGGTCGCATGCACATATGTCCCAAACTACCTATGTACTATATCCCATAATGTTAATTCCTAAAAGAAAACTATTTAATCTGTGTTTGAAAGAATCAACACTTCGACTATATACTGTTATAATACGATTATAGATCACAAGCACAATATAAATTTAACTTGTTGTTGATTGCACACAGTCCTTTAAAGAGTGGGTGTGAAGTGTAGAATACTTTTTGTAATCAACAGAAACCTCAAATAACTATTACTCAAAACAGTCAGACTGAGTTCTCAGTTATGCCTTTCACTCAAACTCTAGCGTTTGTTTAATGAGGTCTCAACCAGATGAGCAGCTGGGTAACATAGAATGTGAAGTGTCCAATAACACTAGTTGAATAATATCTGTAATTGGTAATCCATTGGGACACTTCATTTCTCATGGGATTCGTGTGATTTTGTTTGTATTCCACACTGTACTGCTTTCTGGCTGGGTGCCCTGTCACTCATCCTGAAGAAAAACAAAAGCTGAGTTCAAATTTCCAGCAGCTCTGAGTTCTTAAAATATCTGCCTTTAAAATTATTGAACAATTATTCAGACAATGAAATGTGTAAGCAATCAAAGAAGCCTTTCTACTACATTTAACAATAGGAATCAGAAATTGTGACTGTCTTCGTTGTGTCTTCAGTTTTCAATAAGTACTCTTAAGATTGAGATCAAACCACCCACTCAGTCACTTAATTTGAGATCACCTTATTTTGGCTGTTGACTTTATTTGAAAGATGTGCGGTTAAATGGTGTATAAAACTTGTTCCACGTAATGTTGATTTATATCATATGCAAAAATTTTCCTCCCCAAACAGATCTATTCTTTGGACATCAGTGAACCGAAAGATTGCTGGGAGACCTTCGGTTCAAATCGCACTTTAGGACTTATACTTTTCTCTGGAATAGTGCTCGGAAATCTGTGGAAAGGGAAGAATAAGACTGATCAAACTGAAGATGTTCAGCAATGAATTAATGGCAGTCTACAATTCTGGAAGCAGAAATCAAACAGATGTAGTGGAGAGATACAGATTGAGATTGGTTCTACTTGTACCTTCATTTTTCTAATTTGTATCATGAATTATAGAAGTGTGCTGTACGTTCTTTCATGGATCAGTCTTAAGAAAAATATTTCAGTCTTTTAAAAAAATATTTGGTTATTAAAATGAGTTAATTTATAGAGAGAACACGTTTTGAAATCTGAATTTGACGACAACAACAACAACAACTTGCATTTATATAGGGCCCTTCACACGGGGTAGCATCCTGGAGTGCCCACAATACACGTATCAAAGAAGTTCGAAGGGGATATTTCACGCAATGCAGGGTAGCCCTGCAATTCTGCGCCTCACTAGAGCTCTGGTATTATTGTGTATTCACCAACCAATTATATCACTTTATGGTGGAAGTCAGCCTTTTTCCGCACTTTCCTTTTAATGTGGCCTCAGAGACACATGGAAATCCCAGAGATAGATTGTTGGAATGGAATGCACGCTCTCTCTGGAGGGACGCATCCTGCTTACCTAATTCCGAAAAGTATTAGATGCAGATCGGCAAGAGCCAAGGCTTGGGGACCCCAGAGTGTGGGTTAGGGTACTGCTGGAGTCTAACCAGCTAAAACCACATAGCTTGCCATTGATACTGCTGTCTGGCAAGCTTTCTTGCTGCTCGTCCATCTATGACTATCCTACCCATTAGGGCTTTGGCTTGCAGGGTTAACAGAAGTTGAGTGGGAATGTCCTCTGCTCTCAGTGACTGGTCGGCCTTTCAGGTCCTGCCGATGAGCTAGGCTGGCTGTACTGTCAGCAGCAGTGCCCTGGAATACTGCAGACCCGGAATCGGCTCAGGAACCGAACTACTGAAACCGCCACAGAAACTGGCTCGATACCGACATTCCATTGCCAGGCATGTCACCCCGGAGTCAGTTTAGACCCCGTTTACCTCCACCTAACCCCCCACTCCACCCAAGGAGGATAGTCACTAGTTAGTCGTTTGTCATCCGATAGGCACCGAATTGAGCACTGACTAGATTGTACCTCTATTAACCACCCTGGAACAGACCAGGTAGATTTTGCATAATAAACCTCTATTCAGCATCCACTTGTCAAAACGCAACCAGTGGCCACTCTTTGTTAACCCTTTTACACCCTGTACGACACCCCATTTAGCAGCCAATTCTTTATATGTTAATGCATTGAGGTAGATTCACAAGTAAATTAAGCAGCACCAACAAAGATAAGTGACATTTTCACACATTTGTTCTGCGTTGGACGTGTGTAAAATACAGTCAGAAAAGTGAGAGCCCACCAGAAATTGGTTATGGACGTCTTCAGTAAACAGTATTGACTTGTGATTGTAACAATGTAAGTGTAGAACTTTCCAAATACCGTGTTAACTACTCAGTTGTATTTTTTGGTGGACATTTTGACAGTTTTTCAATTTTGGGGTTTGTTTGTGTATTGTATTTTTTTATACACTTAGAAATTCTGCACACAACCAACAAACCCTTACTCCATAAGGCCATCCTTGTATAATGGCCAACTTGGCCCAGTCCCCTGGCAGATTGTTGAAGACAAATTTGACTGTACCAAATTCCTTCTCGAATATGCTGACACTCTTACATCCTGGCTTGTCCACTGCACATTATTTACTCCTCTCGGTGCAAAATAATTAAATTTGAGTTGTCTGTGCACTTTCCCTGTATTGAGCTTGAGACCAGGGTATGTGCAATACATTAAGATTCAATCTATTTATACTCTTTAGGAAATATTTCAATAATAACTTCCCTGAGCTTTCTCCAGTGTGAACATTCCAAGTTCCCCTAACGCAGGTGCCTAAATCCAGCTTTTGATTATTTTCCCCTTTCTGCAACCTCTCCAACCAGTCTAACAAAGCAATCAGATAGTTACAGATCAGGTAAGGGGGGAAAAAAAGGTCAGAAGGTATAGATACAGGTAATGTGGAAAAAAATGAAATGTTCTTAGATTTCTTTGTAATATGGCGTGATGTAAAAGCTGGCAAAGGATTTGATTGCAATCAACACGTATGCAGAGCAACTGAAATTGTCAAGGGGCCAGAGACCTATGTAGAGAGGTGTGCTTCCAAATCAAGTCTAACTCAATTTGCTACGGTGTAAAGAAAGGATCTCCAGAACCTATCAATTTCCTGGTGAGTGATTCAGATTTCTCAAGTGAATTTTAAAAGAAATAGGTGTAATTATTGTATGTGTAGGGATTGAAGTATTCAATATCTGAGCTCAAGTGACATTGAGAGAGGGATTTAAGTCAAAAATGCACTGGGAGGTGTGAGGAGAGCCTGAAGAGTCACTGGCTGTAGAGTTTGATCGGAGCCACAATGCACAACGTATCATGCTCTGCAGTCCTAGTTATTGATATTGGATTTCAAAAGTGGATTTTGATGGAAAGCAGGGACAGAGTGGAGGAAGTTTTTCTGTCATGTTTGATCTATACTATATCTGCTGTAATCCAGTTGTGGAGCCAGCTGTAAGTTCAGTCCCTGAGCTACTTTTCTGACCAGAGATTTTGTCACTGCTGGAGTTTGGTTTTAAATTATTAACATTTTCACCCTCGCATGTCGTCCTCTGCAGTAGCTGAGTTAAATAATAATAATAATACTAATAATAATCCTTGCATTTGATATACCGCCTTATCATGTCTTCTAGACATCTTAAAGCGCTTTACAGAATATACAGTAAAGTGAATTGACTGTATATTTTGTGGGCGAAACACAACAGCCATTTGCACACAGCAGTCACCCACAAGCAGTTGTGGATTGAACGAGCAAATTATTATTACTTTTTATATTATTCTTAAGGGATTATTACCTCTAGCAAAGTGATCCGCCAATCGACTAACGGCCAGGTTGCTACTTACTGCTGGGTAAACAGGGGCTCCATGTCAGTACTTGGAATTCATATGGTATACACTGACGTTCCCACACACAATACTGTGAGTTTGCTGCATCTTGGAGGGTGGAAGTGATGAGCACACGGAGCCAAGAGTGGGAGAAGACATAGCCTGCAGAGTTCTGGATAGTCTACTGCTTGTGTATTAAGGAACAGTCAGGCCCCGACACCGGACTGTTCTGCGCTTTGGGATGTCCTCCTGACATGAAAGGTGCTCTATAAATGTAATTTTGTTGTTGTTGCTGTGGAGCCTAATAATTTGGCTGTTAGAGTAATCAAGTCTGGACATCATGAAGGTTTTGATGATGAGGTCTGAGCAGCCCACTGGGGAAGCAGTGCTGGAAACTGGCAATGTTGTACATGCACCCTCTTATTCCTGCAATAGTTTTGTCTGGTGCTTCGCTTACATTCATTCTATTCAATGAAAAGATCAAGGCCTTTGAGACAGTTTCTTTCCTGAATGGTGCTATTTAAATGACAATAATTGAACCAGGGGGAAAAGTACAGCAACAACAAAATTACATTTGTATAGCGCCTCACGTTGGGAGGACGTCCCAAGGTGCTGGATAGACAGAGTTTCGGACCCGAGCTGAGGGTTGGGGTTGGGGAGAGCAGGGAGGGAAGCAGGGAGATTGAAAGCACGGTCGAAGAGGAGGGTCTTGAAGTGGGTTTTGAAGGTGGTGAGGGAGGGGGCGAGATGGAGGGACTGCGGGATGGAGTTCCAGAAGGTGGGGACAGAGTGGAGGAAGGCCTGCCCGGCGATAGTAGGGCGAGTGAGGTTGGGGACATGAAGCAGGCCAGAGCCCGCTGAGCGGAGGGAGCGGACAGGATGATAGGGGGTTAGGAGGTCGGAGAGATAGGGGGGAACAAGATCATGGAGGGTTTTGAAGGTGAGGAACAGGATCTTGAACTGTATCCTCTGTGTGATGGGAAGCCAGTGGATTTGAGCATGGATGGGGGTGATAGGGTCGCGGAGCCTGGTGCGGGAGAGGACATGATCTGCAGAATTCTGGATGATCTGCAGCCTGTGGAGGGAGGAGTTGGAGAGGCTGACAGGCAGTGAGTTTGCATAGTCGAGCCTCAATGTAATGAAAGCGTGTATGAGGGTTTCGGTGGCCTGCGGTGTGAGACAGTGTCGGAGCCAGGTGATATTGCAGAGATGGGGGAAGACAGAGCAGGTCATGGGGCGAATGTGGGGTAGAAAGGATAGTTGAGAGTTCAACAAGACCCCAAGGTTGACTGGCTCAGTAAGGTTGAACATGCAACCATGGATGGTGAGACTGTCAGCGCCTGAGGTGAGGAGGAGCTGACGGGATTCAATCAGGAGATCCTCAGTCTTGTTGACGTTCAACTAAAGAAAGTTAGCTCTCATTCAGGACTTGGTACAGGTGAACGTCCAGGTATTCAGACGTATCTCTCAGCTCCCACTACCATATTTCAATCCTGGCCGATTAAGAACAAAAACCTTCGAAGCGTTATGCTTGTACAAACTATCATCTCACCTCAACGCAAAAGCATAACCCTGCACATCGCTGTATACTTCACTCAGCCCATTTTCTGAAGTTCAAATGTAAAGTGTGGGAAGCGAAAAAACAGAAAGGCCTCCACTTCAGAGTCACCGCCTGTGCTGCAAGAACAGTAACGTAAAAGCTACATTAAACAGTTCTTGCAATCACTCTAGTTTGGTATCCACTGCTCCTATTGTTAAGGGCTTTGAGATGTTCTTTTAAACAAACAACATATGTTAATGTAGGTTTTTGCTGCTGTTGTTGAAAATTGTTACCTTTGTCCCTACAATAATGGACTGAGTTCCAATTGTTATATTGTGAGCTGGGGTTGGTCACATTATTGAAAAATACACCAAAACTATTTTGTGTGTGGCACATCCCTTCAACAACAGAGAGAATTGTACAAATTGTAGTACATCCTAATTTTTGTACGGAACATGATTTATTTGAATTAAGATGACTGACGTAATTTGGGGAGTTAATGGAAAAACGAGGGTTAATTTTCCATCCTAAATTCTTGCAAGATTGTTGGCACCTGTTTATTGGAGGTATAGTTCTCATAAGTGTACATAGACAGTATAGCATGGAAATGGATCATTCAGTTCAACTAGTTCTATGCTGGTGTTTATACCCCACATGATTTGTGTGTCAGACTGGTGCAGTGGCAGCCTTCTCACCTCTGAGTCAGAGGTTTGGGTTAAAGCACCACATCAGGATTTGGCATCACGTAGACTAAGTTGACACTTCAAAGAAGTGCTGGGGTGTGTTGGATTGTCATAAGTGCTGTCCTTCGGTTGAGACGTTAAACCGAGGTACTGTCTGCCTGTTCTGGTGGACGTTAAAGATCTCATGGCACAGTTCGAAAAGAAGAAGGGAGTTTCTCCCGGTGTCCTGGCCAACAATCCTGCAAATTAAAAAAATTGGTCACTCACTCCAAGGCTGTGTGTGGGACATTGCAGTGTGCAAAACTGGCTGCCACATTCATCCACAGAATAGACAGTCAATCCACTTTACAGTAAATCTCTGAAGTACTTTGAGATAATAATAATCATTGCATTTGATATAGCACTTTTCACATCTTCTAGACGTCCCAAAGCGCTTCACAGAATATGCTGTTAAGTGAATTGACTGTATATTTGTGGGTGAAACGCGGCAGCCAATTGCACAAAGCAGTGTCCCGCAAACAGTCGTGGATTGAAAATAACCAATTTATTTTTGTTTTGGAGGGATTATTATTAGACGTATGGAGTAAGGAAACTTGCCCAAGGTTTCTGCCTGGAGTTGAACCCAGGTGTCTCGCTTGCAAGGCGAGTGCTCTAACCTCTGAGCTACAAGACTCCATAATATCTCAACGATGTGATAATGTGATATATTAAATGCAAGAGTTATTATTATAAATCTCCACCCATTCTTTCCTCCCTCCCAATCACTGCTATTCCTTTCTCCTTCATGTATATATCTAGCTTCCTCTTAAATGCGAAGTAATAATCCCTTCAAAAAAAAGAAAAAAATTATAATTTGGTCACTTAATCCATGACTGTTTGTGGGACACTGCTGTGCACAATTGGCTGCTGTGTTTCGCCCACAAAATATACAGTCAATTCACTTTACAGTATATTCCATGAAGCGCTTTGAGACATCTCGAAGACGTAATAAGCGCTTTATAAAATGTAAGGATTATTATTATATTATCATTAAATGCAAGTTGTTGTTGTTGTTTTAGCTGTTTAAACTCCTGAAGTATCAAGGCTTATGGGCTAATTTATAAGAAACCTTGCATATCCCCCACTGAAAATATAAAAGATTACACCTGCGGGGAATGTAACACCTGTGTCCTGGAGTATTACTGCAGTAAACATTCTGATTTACAGTAAATATTGTGGTTTATAATTCTCTTGCTCTACAGTGAATTCTTGTGGCTTAGTGGTTGGAGCATTTGCCTCGCAAGTGAAATACCTGGGTTCTATTCCCCGGGAGGGCAAAATGTTGGGCAAGTTTCCTTACTCCGTACGCCTCTGTTTACTTAGCAGTAAGTAGGAACCTTGTTGTTAGTCGATTGGTGGATTGCGTATCCAGGGGCAATAATCCTTCAAAAAAAGTTTTTAAAAACAATAATAATTTGGTCATTCAATCCATGACTGTTTGTGGGACACTGCTGTGTGCAATTGGCTGCTGCATTTTGCCCACAAATATACAGTCAATTTACTTTACAGTATATTCTGTGAAGCGCTTTGAGACGTCTCACAGATGTGAAAAACACTGTATCAAATGCAAGGATTATTATTTATTATTATTATTACCTACCTGGCCTCAATTAACCCAACACAAACTTCAATGGCAACTATTGTTATTTCATTGTATGTATACCAGCCATTAGCTGCTGTACTTTTGCTGGTCACCACTTGGAGCATTTTGATTGTGATACATATTTCCATTTATTCATTACCCAGTACAATAATAATAATAAATAAATAATTCCTACATTTGATATTATAGCCTTTCATGTCAGGAGGTACAGTATCTGCGCTCTCCATATTATAGTCAATAATGCTCTCCATGTTTTCCAGGTTGGTGTTTAAATAGCTGTGAAACAAAAGGAAGGATAAACATGAGCCAATATCCTGGAGGTCAGGTAATAGTTGTCAAGCAGCCAAAGTCCAAATTGAATGGCCAAAATGCCTGGAACACATCCCTGATGAGTTGCTGTGATGATCTGCAAATATGTAAGTAAAACTTCAAGGATGTATTCAGCAATTCTTGATGTTTTTTCTTCATGTGCCTACGGTCACCCTTCTACTCCTACCCTCCCTGCCCTCCACCCCTCCTGATCCCAACCCTCAGCTCGGATTCAAATCCCTAACTGTCCAGCGCCTTGGGATGTCCTCCCGACATGAAAGGCACTTTACAAATTGTTGTTGTTTGTTTATTTCAATCTTAATCTTAATTATTAATCAGTTAATCAAGAAAAGAAAGAAACTGCATTTGTATAACTCGTTATAACATCAAAGCATCTCAAAGTGTGTCATGCATCATGACAAGTGTAATGACCCCTTTTTTTGAAGGCAAAGTAGAAAATAAGTGAAAGTAAATGAATTCTCATTTCAAACTCCATACTTTTGGTATCCCTCAGTTCATTGTTTTGGTAACCGATGATCCAGGTGATTGACCTGTCCTGAAATCTCCAGGGCACTGTTGACAACAGGCCAGGCAGTCAGGATTATTGGCAGGACTTGGAAGGGCAGGCCAGTCATTGGGGGCAGATATTCTTCCCACTCAGGTCCTGTAAGAAAACTCAATCCTCAATGGATAGGATAGTCCTAGATGGACAAGCAGCACCAAGCTAGCTGGACAGTGTTCTGAATAGTAAACTATACACTCTTATTATATTTCGCCCACAAAATATAGAGTGAATTCACTTTACAGTATATTCTGTGAAGCACTTTGAGAAGTCTCGAAGATGTGATAAGGTGCTATATGAAATCCAAGGATTATTATTGTTATAATACTATATACTATACCTCCAGAAGTACCAGAATCAAATACTCTGCAATCCCCAAGCTTTGATTCTTGGGTGCATCCTTCTGGGGAGAATGTGCATTCTGTTCTAGACACAGGGAAATTCCCATCACGTGGGAAGAAACAACAACAACACGTGGGAACCAAACAAAAAGGTTTACGTATTTGAAATGCAAACTGGTGCTTTGACATTATTTTATGGATAGATCTCTGTGACCATTTTTCCAGAACATAACAAACAAACAAACAAACAGGGTGCTAAAAATGTGTCACTCAAATCACAGAATGGATAATTTCTCACTCATTATGGCCTGCTTAAAGATTTTGTCTCTTCCATTGAAAATCACTGCTCTCAGCATTGTGTGAATATCTCTTTTTTCCCCCCCAAATCTCAATGTTATTGTATTTGATGAATCGATCCAATAAAGCTGCAACACAACTATTAAATATTAAATAATACCACTCAGTAAAGCAGAAAAATAATGATCTTATTACAATGGATTTAAATATTGCTAGAAACATGTTGATGCCCAACTGTACCTCTCTGCCTCCACCCTTGACTCCAGGACCACTGCTGTCCTGACGGAATGTCTGTCAGACATCGAGTCCTGGATGAGAACAAACTTTCTACAGTTGAACGTCAACAAGACCGAGGCTCTACTGATTGGCTCCGTCAGTGCCTCCTCACCTCAGGCGCTGACAGCATCACCATCCATGTTTGCACACTCCACCTTACTAAGCCAGTCCGGAACCTTTGTGTCTTGTTTGACCCTCAACTATCCTTTCTACCCCAATCTGCACCATGACCCGCTCTGCCTTCCCCCACCTCTGCAATGTCGCCCGGCTCCGACACTGTCTCACACCGCAGGTCACCAAAACCCTCATACACGCATTCATTACATTTAGGCTCGACTATGCAAACTCACTGCTTGTCGGCCTCACCCACTCCTCCCCCCACAGGCTGCAGATCATCCAGAATTCTGCAGCCCGTGTCCTCTCCCGCACCAGGCTCCGCGACCCCATCACCCCCATCCTCGCCCAACTCCACTGGCTTCCCATCACACAGCGGATACAGTTCAAGATTCTGGTCCTCACCTTCAAAATCCTCCATGGTCTTGCTCCCCCCTACCTCTCCGACCTCCTAACCCCCTACCATCCTGCTTGCACCCTCCGCTCAGCAGGCTCCGGCCTGCTTCACGTCCCCAACCTCTCTCGTCCCTCCATTGGCGGGCTGGCCTTCTGCCACTCTGCCCCCTCCCTTGCCACCTTCAAGACCTTCCTCTTTGATCGTGCTTTCGAGCTCCCTGCTCCCGCCCTACCCCACCCTCCCTACCCCCAGCTCGGGTCCATAACTCTGTCTGTCCAGCGCCTTGGTAAGTCCTCCCGATGTGAAAGTTGCTTTAGAAATGTAATTTTGTTGTTGTTGTTGTTAACTATGACATAGATACAGTAATAAAAGCTTGTAATAGATATTTCACATTTTATTTTGAACTCTCTATTTCCAGGTCTCTGTGGTCTCTTCTGTCCGTTCTGTTTAGGCTGTGAGATTGCAGGTGCCATGGGCGAGTGTTGCTGCTGTGGAACCTCAGTAGCTATGAGAACTCTCATCAGAACAAAGTACAACATCCAAGTAAGTTGCCAGATATTACTATCACGTGACACAACATTTAAATCATTTCAGAAGAGATAGTGTTGCCATGTATCCCAGCATCCGATTCAGACAAGAGCAGATTTGTGGAGTGCTATAGCTTAGTGGTTGGAGCACTTGCCTCGCAAGCGAGAGGACCCGATTCGATTCCCGAACAGGGCGAAATGTTTGCTTATTCCACATGCCTCTGTTTACCTAGCACCATGGGAGGAATCTGGTTGTTAGTGATTGACAGATCGCTTTTCCAGGAGCAATAATCCCTTCAAAAAAAAATAATAGTTGGTCACTCAATCCACGACTGTTTGTGGGACACTGCTGTGCGCAATTGGCTGCCGGGTTGTGCCCACGGAATACACAGTCAATTCACTTCACAGTATATTCTGTGAAACGCTTTGAGATGTCCAGAAGATGTGAAAAGTGCTATATCAAATGCAAGGATTATTATTATTATTATTATTATTTACCAGCCACTCAATGTGGACAATGCTAGTGTGGAGGGCTGGGTCAGAACAGATCTTTACCATTACAAGCTGTGTGCAATTTCACAAATTCTCTTCAACAGTAACTGTTATTTGTATAAATCCACCTCACAAACCAGTTTCTCAAAGTTGGACATTTATGAAGTATATTCCGCAAACAAAATTTTTCTGAAGTGAGCTCCCAGCATGTTCCTATTGGGTTAGAGGGAGATATTAATTGTCTTTCATTTGATAGTTATTTTGAGTAACTGCACCTTAAGACAGGCAACTTGTAAACCATTAAATTATAAAGATCAATACTGTAGCCTGGGACAAGTAAGATCCTCGCCCAGCTTTTGGCTTATTTTTTATACTTTACAGTCCCCATGATATTTTATGATGGATATAGTTCATGTCATGGATTTACACTGACATTCTTTGAATGGAACAATCTGCCCGGGTTGACTGATCAGGGACCTTGAAATTTCCACCTGGAAACCTAGCCAATGGATGTAAGGAGAGAGACTGCAATGCTAGTCGGCATTGATGCTGGCAATGGAGCATCTATCTGGAGAATTTGTTAATGGGGTAAACATCAAGTTTTGATGTTGTTGTAGAACTTTGAGGCCTGTAAATTTTAAGATAAAATGATCTTAGCGTATAAGGATCTGGAACTCAAAAAATAAAAATAACAATTAAAAATTAAAAGTACTTCTCAAGCAAGACTACCTACTCAGCAGTGCATTTACGTATTTTTACTGTTTCACAGGGATCCATCTGCAATGACCACTGCATACATGAATGTTGCTTAATGTGTTCTCTCTGCCAGATGAAAAGAGAGATTAATTACCAGCATAGCAAAGTCCAACTTGAAAACGGAAGAGTTATTATTAACTGAGGAGAGCTGTGGGCAGGAGACGTATATTTATTGTGCTGACTTAGTTGATGATCCCATCCAATGCTCTTGCAGGTGCTGCTACACAATGCTTTATTTTGTGTTTATTGTTATCACTCGTAAAATCTTTGCTGATTTGCTGTGATCAGTTGCCACTGCTGTAGAGTGCTCCTCACTGAGTGGACTGTGCACTCGCTGAGAGATGCCACTGTCAGTCTGGTTCCTCTGACATAATAATATTACAGATAAAACACGTGTAGTCCAGAGAGTGCTGAGGCATCAGCTCTCTCTTTCTTTCTTCTCTTTATATGTCATTTAGGTAAACACTAAATTACATCACAGTAAAATAACGACTGACAATCAACCTTAAAGATCATGGATATAAACAAAATTAATATTATCTTCCACCACACAAGATCCTGGCCTGACATTTAATCTGGCATTGTGCTCCCCCACTGTCAAGCGCTCTAGGATGCTACCCTACATGAGGGGCGCTGTGTGAATGCAAGATTTTCTTGTTGTTATCTAATCCTTCAATAAATCATTTTCAAGAACCTGTTCCTCATTTTCAAATCACTCTCTCTATTCTACCCCTGCAATCATCTCCAGCCCATGTCTCAACCCATTCCCAAAATATTCCCTCTCCCTTCACTCCACTCAATTCTGGAGGCCAAACACCTTTCAGTCCTCATGCCCATGACCTCCAGAAATCTCTTCCCAAACTACTTTGTCTTACTACCTCTCTCCCTGACTTCAACACTCTACCCGCAAAGACTTCTTCCATTTCTTCAGTCACCTCTAAATCCCTTCCACGTCTTGCTTGGCATCCACTGGATCCCATTATTGTGTTGAGATGTTACTTAATGTGAAATATATGTTGATAATTTTGATCCTTTCAGGCAAAGACTTCAGCGCAGGCTGGCCAGTTTGCCCTTTGAACATTATCGAGCATTGCTGGAAGCTAAAGCGGCAAAGCTTCCAATGCTCATGGTTTGATTTCCTTCTATCTAATTTCCGTTTTTGTAACCCGGTTATCTGTATTGTTCAGTTTGACTGAGGTTTTAATCTTAACCGTTGCCTGATTATTACTGTATTTAATTTGTTGTTGAGCTATATTCTGAAATCAATCAAATCAAAATTGTTTATTTTATTATACGGAGTTTATTATGTTAAGCTCTGAGTTGCTGGATCTTCAATAAATGGTACAGTGTTTGAAGTGCCAGGGGATTAAAAAAAAGTATAAATAATGTAATCCTTATATTGTAAGAACGTGTCAAAACATTTCACAGGTTATATTGTAGAGTGGACTGACTGTGTCACGTGGGCACACATGGCAGCCAATTTATTTTGCATACAACAATCATGAAGTGAATGACTAATTTTATTTAGAGGTTTGTCAGCCAGGACACTGAGAGAAGCTCCCTTCTGTTTTCGAATAGTGTCATGGGATCTTTAATGTCCAGGACTCTTCAGGACTCTTCAGCTTGTGTCATCCCGCAACAAGCAGGACAAGGGGATTACCCCCAACCTCACTTAGCTTTATTGGCTCCCAATCCCCCAGTGGATTCGATTCAAGATCTTCATTTTCCTCATGATTTTTGTTTGGCAAAGGCATCAAGGGATATGGGACAAAGACGGTTAACTGGAGTTGAGGTATAAATCAGCCATGATCTAATAGAATGGCGAACAGGCTCGAGGGGCTGAATAGCCTACTTCTATTCCTATGATCCTATGTTCTTTCAATTCCCACTTTACACCACCCTACTGGGACCTCCTGTAATGTTGCTGACCCAGCTGCTGCCTTCACTCAGGAAATGCCAGCCTGCTCCATGCCCCTGCCTATCCACCCATCATCGTTGGGCAAACATTTAGCCATTCTGCCCCCACTCTCTGCAATTCTATCCTGAAGCACTTCCAACTCACCCATTCCGTCCGCTTTTAAAGCCCACCTCAAGACTTATTTCTTTGGCTTTCGGTCATACTTACTTCCTTTTCCCAACCTCTTCCACTCCTTTGCCCCCTGTCCCATCCCCACCTTGCCTCGGGTGGGTAGCCAGATGTGTTAAGCACTTTGAAACATTCTCCTGTCATGAAAGGTGCTGCACAAATGTAAATTATATTGTGCCAGACGTACCTATTCCAAAAGGGAAGGGAGTTTCTTCTGGTGTCCTGGCCAATAATCCCATAACAAAATTGGTTATTGGTTCTTGTCTATGCAAATTGGTTGCTGTGTTTGCCCAGTCACTAAATACACGGTCACTGTACTGCGTAACCATGTGATTCAGGAACTTGTTTACCAAAGGATCGTTGTCATTCAATATTCCATTGGTGCGGAGCATGTACACGAAGGGAACAGGAGATGGCAGTGTGGTAATAGCACAGAGTTTCACCCACAAACTACACAATCAATCCACTCTATAATATATTCTGTGATGCGCTTTGAGCTGTCCCAACGACGTGATAAGGCGCTATATTAAATGCAAAGATTAGTATGACTACTTTCTCATTTATTATGACTACTTTCTCATTTATGTTAATGTCAGGTTCAAACATATGGCATCCTAGCAATTAACTAGCCAAGTCATATTTTTTGTTTGATTGTTGCTCAATAAAATCTTATTAACTAAAACTTTAAACTTTTTTTGTCTATATGCCATGATTTGATTCGACACAGCGATTTGTTGGAGGTATATTTTACATATCACTTCTCCATGAGAGAAGAAAAACTTTCATCTCAAGTTTCACATCAGGTTTGATGACTGTGTAGTTATATCTGTATTTAACGTGTGTATTGTATTTATATCCTCCAGTTCTGCAATTGCTGACAAGTTCAAAAATATCTCACGGCAGGAGGGGCGGAGTGAGGGTTGTTGCCCTGGGCAGAATGTTGAGTTCGCAAACCAGGCTGACATCCAATGTAAAGATTATAAGAACACAGTGCACGAACACCGATAGCTACAAATTAATCAAGTCCTTGACAATTTTGATTTTCCAAGAGGCTTGCCAACCAACAAAAGTGAATAAAAAGTTATAATCCTTCTCTTTGATCTCTGACCCAGATACCTAATTCAATGGAATTGTTTCTGAAGTCTGAATCAGATTTTTATCCCAAATGAGTAACTGACCTCGGGCAGTATTTATTTACAAAAGATAAATGATTGCTGAAACAGGTTACTAGGAATGATGATTCAGACCAAGTTATTGGAATAATTTAATAATGTGGATTCCCGTAGCTCATTAGTTAGAGCATTCGCCTCACAAGGGAGAGAAACCTGGGTTTGATTCCCAGCAGGGTGAAATGTTGGCCAAATTTCCTTAATAATAATAATAATAATAATAATAATAATAATAATAATAATAATAATAATAATAATCCTTGCATTTGATATAGCGCTTTTCACGTCGGGAGGACGTCCCAAAGCGCTTCACAGAACACACTGTAAAGTGAATTGACTGTATATTTGTGGGCGAACGCGGCAGCCAATTGCGCACAGCAATGTCCCACAAACAGTCATGGATTGAAAATGACCAATTTATTATTGTTTTTTTTTTGGAGGCATTATTATTAGGCTCTGTGTGGAGTAAGGAAACTTGCCCAAGGTTTCGCCCTCTGCCTGGAATTGAACTCAGGTCTCTCGCTTGCAAAGCGAGTGCTCTAACCACTGAGCTACAGGACTCCATACACCTCTGTTTATCTAGCAATAAGTAGGAACCCGCTTGTTTGTCAATTGGCAGATCGCTTTTCCAGGGGTAAAAATTCCTTCCTAAAAAATTGACAACTGTGTGTGGACACTGCTGTGCGTAATTAGCTGCCACGTTTCGCCCGCAAAATATACAGTTAATTCACTTTACAGTATATTCTGTGAAGTGTTTTGAGAGTCTCAAAGGCATGATTTGCAGCTTGTGGAGGGGTGAGGCAGTGGTGGAGCCAGGCAATGTTGCGGAGGTGGAGGAGGCAAAGCGGTTCATGGCACAAGTGTGGGGGAGAAAGGACAGTCGAAGGTCAAACAACATGCCAAGGTTCTGGACTGGCTTAGTAAGGTGGAGTGTGCAACCATGGATGGTGATGCTGTCAGTGCCTGAGGTGTGGGGCACTGACGGAGCCAATCAGCAGAGCCTCGGTCTTGTTGACGTTCAACTGAAGAAAATTAGCTCTCATCCAGGACTTGATGTCTGACAGACATTCTGTCAGGACAGCAGTGGCCCTGGAGTCAAGGGTGGAGGCAGAGAGGTAGAGTTGGTATAATTCGCATACATTTGGAAGTTGACCCCATATCTGCGGATGATGTCACCAAGAAGGAGCATATAGATATTGAAGAGGAGGGAACCAAGGATAAAGCTCTGAACCTTGCACAAGAGGGTGCGGGGGCTAGAGGAGAAGCCGTTTGTGGAGATGAAGTGGAGACTGTGTGAGAGGTAGGATCTGAACCATTCAAGACAGAACCATGAAGGTTGAGGTGAGAGGCTAGATGGTGGAGGAGGATAGAGTGTACCAAAGGCAGCAGAGAGGTCAAGGAGGATGAGGAGACAGAAACAAATACGAGGAAACAATGGACAGAATGGCACGTGTCACTGTGACCAAAGCTGTTTCTGTGCTATGCAGGAGAGGAAGGAGCAAAGCTGGGTAGCAACGACACGTTCAACGTTTTTGGAAAGGAAACAGAGGTTAGAGATGAGGTGGTAATTTGAGAACAGGGTTGGGTCCAAGGAGTAAAAGAGGAAATGCAAACTTTTGTTTAAAAAACATTTCACTAAACAAGAGGAACCAACTTGTTGGGCTGACCTTTTTTTATTGTATGCTTTCTGATGCTCATAAAAGGAATACATTTAAATGAAAATATAATTTTCATTTTTTTAACTTTTTAAATTTTTTTTACATTTCCTTTTTTACTGCCTTTACCATTTGTTGAAAAGTCTCAGGATAAATAAGTACATCATTTTTTATGGGCATAAATTATTGAATGGGATCAGGGCTTGTATCTCTGTATCTGGCTCAGCACAAACAATATAGCACCTTATCACGTCATTGAGACGTCTCAAAGCGCTTCACAGAATATACTATAAAGTGAATTTACTGTATATTTTGTGGGTGAAACGAGCCCGCCAATTACGCACAGCAGTGTCCAACAGTCATGGATTGAGTGGCCAAATTATTTTATTTTTCTTGTTTGAAGGGATTATCACCCTCGGAAAAGCTATCCACCAATCGACTAACAACCGGGTTCCTACTTACTGCTAAGTAAACAGGCATGTGCAGTCAGGAAGTTTGCCTAAGGTCGAACCCAGGTGCCAAGACAAGTAAATATCATTGTCCCCACTGTGGAAAAAGCAGATGCCGAGGCACAGTTAAGCTATTTGAATAAAATGGAAACAGTGTAACCTTGGTGTTGCTTTCTAAAATAATAAACAAACACACTGTTTGACATAAATGAATTTCCATGGTGTCTTGACCAACAATTCCCCAAATAAAATTGGTTATTGGTTTCAAGGCTGTTTGTGGTATATTGCTGTGTGCAATTGTGCTGGCACAGTCGCCTACAAATACACAGTCACTCTATTTCACAGTAAATCCTGTAAACCACTTTTGGACATCCTTCCAACATGAAAGGCGCTTTACAAAATGTAAGGATTATTATTTGTTTAAAATAATAATCCATGCATTTGATATAATGCCTCGTCATCGAAACGTCTTAAGGCGCTTCACAGGATATACTGTAAAATGGATTGATTTTGTGTTTTGTGGGCAAATCGCGGTGGCCAGTCGCACACAGCAGTGTGTCCACAAACAGCCAGGGAAAGAGTGGTCAATTTTATCTGGGGAATTATTGGCCAGAACACCAAGGGAAACTCCTTTCTCTTTTTAAATAGTGCCATGGGATCTTTAACGTCTTTAAGACCGAGGCTCTACTGATGGGCTCCTGTCAGTGCCTCCATAACTCAGATGCTGATAGCATCACCATCCATGATTGCACACTCCACCTTACTAAACCATTCTGGAGCTTTGGCATCTTGTTTGACGCTCAACTATCCTTTCTACCCCACATCAACGCCATGACCCGCTCTGATTTTCCCCACCTTCACAACATCACCCGGCTCCAACACTGTCTCACACCGAAGGCCACCGAAACACTCCAAATGCATTCATAAAATCCAGGCTTGACTATGCATACTTCCTGCTTGTCGGCCTCCCCAACTCCTCCCTCTATCGACTGTAGATTATCAAAAACTCTGCAGCCAGTGACGTTCCCCACACCAAGCTCCGTGATCTTATCATTACCATCCCCACCCGACTCTACTGGCTTCTCATCACACAGATGATACAATTCAAGATCCTGGTCCTCACCTTCAAAGCCCTCCATGGCCTTGCACCCGCCCCCACCTCTGTAATATCCTAACCCTCTACCAACCTGCCCGTTCCCCCTCACTCAGCGGGCTCCAGCCTGCTTCACGTGCCCCGCCTCGCCCACCCCACCATTGGCGGGTGAGCTTTCAGCAACTCTGCCCCCATGATCTGGAACTCCTTCCTGCAATCCTTCTGCCTCGCCCCTCCCTTGCCTCCTTCAAGACCCGTCTCAAGACCCTCCTCATCGACCGTGTCTTTGATCACGCTCCTTCACCCCCTGCCCTCCACCCTCCCCGTTCCCGATCCCCAGCTCAGGTCCGGAACACTGACTGTCCAGCGCCTTCTGATGTCTTCCTAAATTTTGTTGTTGTTGTTGCAAGCCGAAGCCTCATTGGGTACAGAGGTAAAGCTGGACAAGCAGCGGAAAGTTTGCCAGGCATTATTCACTATGGTTGCATGGCTTTAAGTGTTTCGCCCACAAAATATATAGTTAATTCACTTTACAGTGTATCCTGTGAAGTGCTTTGAGATGTTCCGAAGATGTGATAAGGAGCTAAATCAAATGCAAGGATTATTATACGTGATTTCTTCACCATACACCAATACGTACACTGGAATTCCCAAATCTTGCCAACTGGTGCCTAATCTTTCGAGGATAAGGTCAGCAAGTCTTGGCCTTCCGGGGAGAGTGTGCAATTTGTACCTGATGAAAAGGAATTTCTATCCATGCATAAAATTCTCTGTAGTTTACTTTTGGTACTCTTAAGGAGGTGTCAGACACCAGGCTGACCAAACCAAACACAGCAAGACAGGTTGCTGGAGGTTTAGGATTAGCTATTCCCATCCAGAATGGCATCACTGAAAAGCCTTCTGTTCATTGTAAAATAAATGTTGTTGAATGACCGCGAATCTACACCAGCAATGTTATACAAACAACAGATAAAATTTAAACTGAAGAAGAAGAAAAAAGAAAGAGAAACGAGAAAACAGCACCTTGAAGGACGAATAAAATGGAACACAGCTCACGATACGAACACTGAGTTAGTGCTACACACTTGTAATGGAAATTGATTGAACCTGATCATAAATTCACGTTTAAGGATTTTTCTAAACGGGATTTTTCCTGGTTTGTTTTAGTTTTTTAATATTATTAATAATAATCCTTGCATTTGATGCAGTGCCTCATCACATCATTGAGATGTCTCAAAGTGCCTCACACGATTTACTGCAAAGTCCCTTAGGCTTTTTCTAAAAAAATTCAGGTGATGAGAAAGAAAAATGAAAAGCTTCCCAGGTTTCTTTGCAAAATGGGTGTCTAAAACCCAACAAATGCTTTGTGGTAACCAACAAATAGGAATCAGACTAAAACTGGCAAAGGGCCAGAGAACTACCTATATAGAGAGGTGTGCTTCTGAATCCACCCTAACTGGCTTTGCTACATTGTAAAGAAAGGAGCTCCAGAACCTGTCAATTTCCTGGTGAGTGATTCAGATTTCTCAAGTGGATTTTAAAAGAAATAGGTGTAATTATTGTATGTGCAGAGATTGAAGTATTTTAACGTCTGAGCTCAAGTGACATTGAGAGAGGGATTTAAGTCAAAAATGCACTGGGAGGTGTGAGGAGAGCCTGAAGAGTCACTGGCTGTAGAGTTTGATCGGAGCCACAATGCACAACGTATCATGCTCTGCAGTCCTAGTTATTGATATTGGATCTCAAAAGTGGATTTTGATGGAAAGCAGGGACAGAGTGGAGGAAGTTTTTCTGTCATGTTTGATCTATACTATATCTGCTGTAATCCAGTTGTGGAGCCAGCTGTAAGTTCAGTCCCTGAGCTACTTTTCTGACCAGAGCTTTTGTCACTGCTGGAGTTTGGTTTTAAACTGTTAACATTTTCACCCTCACAAGCTGTCCTCTGCAGTAACTGACTTACTGGAGGTGCAGGCTGTGGCTTATTTTCAGAATTAATGTTCAAAACTAATTTCTTTGTCCACGCTTCGTAATTACAAACATGCAACCCATATCCTCTTCTGCATCAGGCGCCACTTACCCAGTTTATCCCCACCATCGCCAGGATCCACTAGTTGCCAGTACCCTAAAGCAGGGCATTTTTTAAGGAATTTTCACTAGTGTGGAACTGAATTCAAAGGGGCACTTTTATCCCACACCCAGAAACATTAAACGCAGATGAAGTAATGCTTCTTCATATATTAGTTTCAAACCTTAGAATGACTAAAATAATATGAAAGCAGGAATCTAATAAGTAATAATCATACAATATCTTTAATTATCAAATAAGATTCTGTAGAATTTGCCTAAAATTCTGTAAAAAAACTGCCTAAGTGGTGACCGCTTGACAACTGCCGAAGAAATCGCTGTTACCTTTATTATTATTATGGAAGGGCAATTTACTGGTGGGGAATCTTGAAACTATTGTTGGGGATCCTAGGATCTGGTGGGAATTTTCTCCACCACCTTATATGTTAAAAAAATGCCCTGTCCCAGGGTGACTGAATTTAAGATCTTCATCTTGATTTTCAAACGCCTTCAAGATCTTATCTCAGCAGTGCCCCAGTGCACACTTGGGAATCTCCAAGCCTCAGCTCTTAACACCCTGAGCCTAATACTCTCCAGAATTAAGTAAACTAGTTGCAGCCCTCTGGGGAGAGAACATGTGTTCCATTCCATAAACAGAGATTCCCATGTGTAGGTTGGATCCATAGAATTCTCAGTCTGGTTTGGATACCCTTAAGCATGGTGTTGAGTTTCCACATGTGTCAGGCACCCGTCTGACCAAACAAAATCGTATCCCAACTGACCTCTCTATCTCCTCCTATCCTATTTTCCAGCCCGAATCCTTCATTCCTCAGATTTTGGTCATTACTCATTGCACCCATTCTCCCTTGCCTTAAGACATGGTTCCCTGCTCTGGAATTTTTTCTCAATATCTCTCTGCTTTGCCCCTTTCTCTGAAGCATAGTGAGAGATTTTCATGTGTCAAAAGCAATGTCAGGGGGTCATAGACACATTAGTTGATTGGGCAGAGAGATGGTGGATAAAATTGAATGCAGATAAAAGTGAGGTTATACTTTTTGAGAGAAAGAATAGGGAGATCAGGTATCTGTTAAATGGTAACACTTAAAAAAAATTCTTTACATTTGTCTTTGTTAGAATACATTAGAATACATTAGAATATACAGCACAGAAACAGGCCATTTGGCCCAACTGATCCATGCCGGTGTTTATGCTCCACATGAGCTTCCTCCTGCCCTTCCTCAACTAAGCCTTCAAGCATAACCTTCTATTCCTTTCTCCCTCATGTACCTATCTAGCTTCCCCTTAAATACATCTACGCTATTTGCCTCAACGGCTCCTTGTGGTAGCATGTTCCACATTCCCTCTGTGTGAAGAAATTTCTTCTAACTTCCCTATTTGATCTATTTGTGACTATTTTATATTGATGGCCCCTGGTTTTAGTCTCCCCCACAAGTGGAAACATCTTCCCTATGTCTACCCTATCAAAACCTTTCATTATTTTAAAGACCTCTATCAGGTCATCCCTCACCCTCCTCTTTTCAAGAGAAAAGTCCAAGTACGTTCAGCCTTTTCTGATAGGTATAACCTCTCAGTTCTGGGATCATCCTTGTGAATCTCCTGTGCACCCTCTCCAGTGCCTCCACATCCCTTGTATAACGTGGGGACCAGAACTGCACACAATATTCTAAGTGTGGTCTAACCAATGTTCTACAGCAGTTCACCATAACTTCACTGCTTTTTATTTCTATCCCACTAGAAACGAACTCCAATGCCTGGTTTGCTTTTATTATGGCCTTATTAACCTGCGTTGCCACATTTAGTGAATTGTGCATGTGTACCCCTAGATCCCTTTGCTCCTCAACCCCATTTAGGTCTTTATTTTCCAGGACATATGTGACTTCCTTATTCCTTCTACCAAAATGTACCACCTCACACTTTTCTACATTTAAATGTATTTGCCATTTAAATGCCCATTCAGCAAGTTTATTAATGTCTTGCTGTAATTTGTTGCAGTCCTCCTCTGTAATAACACCAATTTGGTGGCATCTGCAAATTTTGTACTGCTGATTCCCGAGTCCAAATCATTAATGTATATTGTGAACAACAGTGGTCCCAATATTGATCCTTGTGGAACACCACTGCCCACCCCCTGCCAGTCTGAGTAGCTCTACTTCTGCCGACTTCTCCTCCATTTTCTCCTCCGTCAATCTCTCCCTCCACATCCACTCACCCACCCATGTCTGCGGTCATTCCCTCGACCTGGTGATCACTCGGGGCCTCACCATCTTGGACCTCACCATCATCGACAAAGATATCTCATCACTTCATATCTCTTAACTCTTCAATCCCTCTCCCCACTGCCACCCAACCCACCTCCATCTCCTACCACCCCTGAGAGAAAAATAGTTTCCTTTTGTTCAGTGAAATGTTTTTTCAGGCACCAGTTAGCAAGATTTGGGAATTCCAATGTATGTATTGGTGTACGGTGGAGAAATCACTTATAATAATCCTTGCATTTGATACAGCTCCTTATCAAGTCTTTGGAATGTCTCAAAAATACTTCACAGGATACACTGTAAAGTGAGTTAACTGTATATTTTGTGGTAGAAACACTAAGTCATGCAACAATAGTTAATAATGCCTGGCAAACTTTCTGCTGCTTGTCCAGCATTACCTCTGTACCCAATGAGGCTTTGGCTTCCAACAACAACAGCAAAATTACATTTGTATAGCGCCTTTCATGTCAGGAGGACGTCACAAGGCGCTGGACAGTCAGTGTTTCGGCCTCGCCCGTACCACCATTGGTGGGCGGGCTATCTGTCACTCTGCCCCCACCCTCTGGAACTCCATCCCGCAGTCCCTCCGTCTAACTCCCTCCCTTGCCTCCTTCAAGACCCATTCAAGACCCTCCTCTTCAACTGTGCTTTCAATCACCCTGCTTCCCCCCCTGCTCTCCACCCTCCCCATTCTCGACCCCCAGATGGGGCCCGAAACTCTGTCTGTCCAGCACCTTGGGACGTCCTCCCGACGTGAAAGGTGCTATACAAATGTAATTTTGTTGTTGTTGTTGTAGTTCCTGTTGCATCAGAAGGACATCCCAAAGTACTTTGCAGGATATAATGTAAAGTGTAATTACAGTGTGTGTTTTGTTGGTGAATATGACAGCCAATTTGCACACAAACAGCCACAAAGTGAATGACCAATTTTATTTGGGGAATTGTTGGCTAGGACACCAGGATATCCTCCATTCTATTTTCCAATATTGCTATGAGATCTCTAACATCCACCTGGACAGGCAGATGGATCTTGGAGGGAGGTGTTTGGCGGATGAACACTGGGCTTGAACTCCAGATTGTGTGGGCAGAACAGCTAAAAACCTATATAGTGGGGTTGGCATGAAACTGGCTGGTATTTGCTGAGTGCATGGAGCAGCCAGGCAGTAGAGTTACATACAGAAGGTCACAGAGTTAAGGTGACATGAGGTTGTGAAGAGATTTGAATGCAAGGACGAGAATCTTGTATTTGATTTGCTAGGGGATGGGAAGTGAATAGAGCTGAGCGAGGGTGGAAGTAATGAGTTTTGCAGGGCCCAGTGTGAGAGAGGATACAGCCTGCAGTGTTCTGGATAGTCTGCTGCTGGAGAGCCCAATGATCTGGTCATTAGATGAATCAAGCCTGGAAAGTGTTGATTCACCCCTTCCCTCGCCTCCTTCAGGTCCGCCTCAACACTTTCCTTTTTGACCTCCCCCAGCCCCACCCCCTCGGCTCCCACTCCCAGCTCTAGTGCAAGCGCTGAACTGTCCAGTGCATTGGGACATCGCAATGTGAAATATAAATTTGTTGTAATTGATAAGGGTCTGAGCAGCCCATTGGGGAGGCAGTGCTGGAGGCAGACAATGTTGTACCTACTGTTACATACAGGGGTCACAGAGGTAAGGTGACATGAGGCTCTTACTGTTTGATGCTCGGCTAACACTTGTTCTAGTCAATGAAAAGACACTCCATTCTCAGCAAGAGATTATTTATACCATGCAGGTTGCTTTGTAGAAATCATATTCTAATCTGTTTTACTTTCTATTCTGCTTCTGCAGCTTACTTTCTGTTCCACTTACTGTGTCACTTGTTATCTATATGACCTTCTAGAAGACACTAGATAAGATTATAAGTGGTTATTATCACAAATGAAAGCTCATGGAATCTGAGATAACCTTGTGATGTGGCTTGGTAATTGGTTGGGAAGCAGGAAACGGAGAATAGGGATTAAGGGAACATTCTCTGATTGGGGGGATGTGACAAGTGGTGTTCCCGGGGGTCTGCACTGGAGCCTCAACTTTTTGTGGCAGATGGAGTTTAATGGGAGGATGTGTGAGGTCATTCATTATCAATCCAAAAAAGACAAAACAGAATATTTTCTTTATGGGGAGAAACTGCAGAGGACCAAAGAATTTGGATGTCCTTGTGCACAAATTACTAAAAACAAGCTCGTAGGTACAAAACCTTATCAAAAAGGCTAATGGGATGTTGGCTATCTTAAGGGGCCCGCAATATAAAGAAGAGAAAGATGCTTCAAATATATAGAGCCTTGGTCAGACTCCATCTGGAGTGCTGCGTTCAGTTTGGGGCACCCCAACTCAGGAAGGATATATTGGCTCTGGAGGGGGTGCAGCCCAAATTCACCAGAATGATACCAGGGCTTAAAGGGTTAAATTATGAGGACAGGTTGTATAAACTTGGTCTCTATTCCCTTGAATTTAGAAGGTTGAGGGGTGATCTGATTAAGGTGCTTAAAATAATAAAGGGATTTGATAGGGTAGATACAGAGAAACTATTTCCTCTGATGGGGAATCCAGAACATGGGGGCATAAGTTTAATATTAGAGCTGAGCCATTTAGGAGTGAAATCAGGAGGCAATTTTTCAAGCAAAGGATGGTGGAAATCTGGAACTCTCTCTCCTAAAAGACTGTGGATGTTGGATCTATTCAAATTTTCAAGACTGAGGTGCATAGATATTTGCTAGGTTAGGGTATTAAGCGATACTGGGCAAGGGAGGGCAATTGGAGTTGAGGTACAGACCAGCCATGATCTTATAGAATGGTGGAACAGACTTGAGGAACTGAATGGCCTACTCCTGTTCCTATGTTTCTGCAGCTTTCTGGGACAAAACATTCAACATCTTCACAACCCTCTGTGTGAAGAAATCTGAGGTCAGCTTCCTCAGGTGGAGTCCTGTAGCTCAGTAGTTAGAGCACTCGCTTTGCAAGCGAGAGACCTGAGTTCAATTCCAGGCAGAGGGCGAAACCTTGGGCAAGTTTCCTTACTCCACACAGAGCCTAATAATAATCCCTCCAAAACCCAAAACAATAATAAATTGGTCATTTTCAATCCACGATTGTTTGTGGGACGTTGCTGTGCGCAATTGGCTGCCGTGTTTGCCCACAAATATACAGTCAATTCACTTTACAGTGTGTTCTGTGAAGCGCTTTGGAATGTCCTCCCGACGTGAAAAGCGCTATATCAAATGCAAGGATTATTATTATTATTATTATTATCTCAGTTCTTTCTGACTAGTCATGCATTGAGTGACAAAACTACTTTTTTAAGGGATTATTACCCACGGAAAGGGGTGTGGGGAAAGCAAACTTGCATAGAGTTTGGCTCTTCCTGGGTATCAAAACTGAGTCCTCTCGCTTGCAATACGCTATAGGACTCCACGAGGGTGTTGTCAAGGTTCTGACTTTAAGGTTAATCCCCCTTGGAATGAATCCCTCTAGTCAGCAACTATCCAGCCAAAATAAGGGTCAAATTTGCCATATTCTTTAAGTATTCCTTAAACTAATTCCGGTGTTAATTTAAGAAATACTTATGAATAATTAAAAATTTTCTTCTCTATTTTTTAACACAGTTGAACAGGAAATTCCCCTTTTTCAGATAGCTGGTTGAGCAATCCTGTTACAAACCACTGCAGTTTTACTTCCCAGGCTCTCCTCCCCCGCTAAAAGCTAATTATTTTCCATTGACGTTTGAAGGATGATACTTTGGACTAAGCAAAGCAATAAATGTTGCTAAGCATACACTGAGCGGATCCTGTTCTACAGTAACCAGGAGAGACACAACATAGGCAACATTGTAGCTCCACGATCTTCAAAAGGTAGTGCTCTTTTTACAATCTTCTGGGATTTTATTATATAATAATAATAATCCTTGCATTTGATATAGCGCTTTTCACGTCTTCTCGACGTCTCAAAGCGCTTCCAGATTATGCTGTAAAGTGAATTGACTGTATATTTGCGGGCGAAATTCCATGTCAAGTACATATTCCATGTCATGTACATATAAATATTTGTATTATTTACATACATAGTATGAATATATTTGTTTTATGAATTCTATGTTGTTTGAGCTGGACGAGAGCCAGACAAATGTTGTGAGCATCCATTATCTCAATCAGTCTCATCAAAGCGACATTGTTCAGACTAACTCATGCAAATTTTACGAGCCCTTTGGATGCTTCTTATGAATAATGAAAATGTTATTTCTATATTTTTTAACACGATTGAAAAGGAATTTCCTCATTTCAGATTACTTGTTGAGCAATCCTATTACGAAACATTGCAATTTTACAACCCAGACTCTCCTCCCCTGCTAAAAGATAATTGTTTTTCCATTGATGTTCAACGGTTGATTCTTTGACAAAAGGCCATCAGCCACTCTGCCCCCACACTCTGGAACTCCATTCTGCACTTTTCCCCTTCCCTTGCCTCCTTCTCTTCGACCGTGTTTTTGATCTCCCTCCTTCCCCCCTCTGCCTTCCACCCTCCCCATCCCGACCCCAGCTCGGGTCCGAAACACTGACTGTCCAGTGCCTTGGGAAGTCCTCCCGACGTGAAAGGCACTATACAAATGTAATTTTACTGTTGTTGTGGTTGTTGTTCCTGACGAACAGAAATGAGGAACAATATTAGAGATCCTCACCCTTGTATTTAAGTCCCTGCACTCTTCTGCACCCCCCTACCTCTCTGCTCTGCTCTCTCCTCAAAACAGTACCAGTTGCCTCCGTTCCTCCGGGTCTGGCCTCCTCCTCATTCCCTGAGTCCTCCGCTCCACCCTCGGCAGCCGTGCCTTCAGCCACTATGCCCTGAGGGTCTGGAACTGCCTTCCTCGCTCTTTTCGTCTCGCTCCCTCCCTTCCCATTTTCAGGTCTTTGCTGAAGACCTTTCTTTTCGACTGCGCCTTTGGTCACTTTACTCCCCCTCCCCTTGGCTCGGCCCCAGGATCCGTTACTGTAAAGCGCTCTGAGACGCCGTCAGGCGTGGAGGGCGCTATATAAATCTAAGTTGTTGTTGTAGAGAAAAAAGTTCCTACACTTTTCAGTCAGGAGTTTGTGAAAAACAGGCAGCCACATTCTTGCTAAGTATAAAATAATCGACCTTTTGCTCAAACTTCCACCTTGTCTTAGCATTTGAGACTGTTTTGTCTTAATATTTACGATTCAGTCAATTTGGAAGCTGGTTCTGTTTAAGAACTGTGGAAAACCAGCTGCCAAATGAAATTAGGAATTCACCACAATACTGCAGAGGAGTTGCACAGGGGGCTCCTGCACTCGGCTATCTCAGGCCTGCTGCCCGTCCTCCATGTCATCATTGTGGAGTCAGTCCCGTAGCGTAGTAGATAATGCGTTCACCTCGTAAGCAAGAGGATCCGGTGTTAGAGTGTTTGCAACCACTCAAAACAGGTTTGGATTCAGTAATACCAATAGGTCAGAGTATCAGGATGTTTTAATCAAAACAAACTTTATTTATTCGTACATGTGTAAAAGAGCGCCACGACTATCTTAAAAAAACAGAGCAATACTATCAAGCTGATTTTGCAACACTTTGTCTTTACAGCTAGCAAACTTTAGTTGCAGATTCAGCACTTTGTTCTTTACAGCAAGCAAATTTTAGTTCTTCAAATGATCAAGCCTTGCGTTTTCTCGCTTTCAGTCTTCTTTGTCCAAGCTTTCAATCCTCATTGTTTCTCTGCAACCACTCCTCGATGCTCTGGAGTTAACTAACTTGGCTTTATAATACTGTGATGGATACTATACCAAGCCTCTGATCAGATCATCCCCTGAGGTCACCATGCGAACATGCTCGTCTCATGGAACAAGTCTCATGATCACATGACAGTCTCATGGCATGTCTGACTGATAAGGTTGTTTTTAAACATCCTTGTAGCACACATTGAGTTAAATTAAGGCAAGGGTCAACCCAAATACTGTGTGGGCAGCTGTGTTAATGGTTTGTGGCCTTGAGTCAGAACACAAAGATCTGGTCAGGGCCCTTTCTGCTCATCTACTTCTTCAATGCGCTGCTTGTTCTTTTAAGTCAGCCATTTTACAGCACCTCATAAGCGTTTCTTTTATGCCATTTTAACCAACTTATAACACCGGGTTCAATTCACAGGCAGGGAGAAACCTTAGGCAAGTATCCTTACTCCACATGCCTGTTTACCTAGCAGTAAGTCGGAACCTGGTTGTTAGACCACTGGTGTATCACTTTCTGAGGATAATAATCCCTCAAAAAACAAATTTCGTCACTCAATCTACGACTGTTTGTGCAATCGGATGCCGCATTTCTCCTGCAAAATACAGTCAATCCACTTTAGTGAAGCACTTTGAGATGTTTCAACGATGTAATAAGGCGTTATCAAATGCAAGGATTATTAATATTATTAGTGGCTCCAGTCACTATGCCCTTAACCTTTGGAACTTCCTCCCTCTTCCCCTCTGTCTCATCCCTTCTCTATCAGTCTTTAAATTCCATCTTAAAATCTACCTCTTTGACTGTGCCTATGGTGACCACTCCCTTCTCCTTGTCCCTTACGAGGCGTCTAACCTGGCCACTGGAAAGTACTTTGAGATGTTATCCTACGTGAAGAGGCTGATGCTTCAACTATATAGAGCCTTGATCAGACTCCATCTGGAGTGCTGCGTTCAGTTTTGGGCACCGCAACTCAAAAGGATATATTGGCTCTGGAGGGGGTGCAGCGCAGATTCACCAGAATGATACCAGGGCTAAAAGGGCTAAGTTATGAAGACACTTTGCATAAACTTGGTCTCTATTCCCTTGAATTTAGAAGGTTGAGGTGTGATCTGATTGAGGTTTAAAATAATAAAGGAATTCAATAGAGTAGATAAAGTTTGTTCCTGATCTTACCTTGGCTCCTCTCTCCTTTACTAGCATGTTAAGATACAGTCTATCATTCAATGTGCATGTTAAGATACAGTCTATCATTTAACTGAGTCAGACTGGCTCAGTTGGTAGCACTCTTGCCTCTGAGTCAGAAGGTTGTGGGTTTAAGCAAACAACAACAACTTGCATTTATATAGTGCCCTTCACACCGGGTAGCAACCCAGAGCGCGTCACAGTGGCGGAGTCTAACCCCGAGCCGGGGTGATAGGGAGGGGGGAGGTGACCGTAAGCACGATCAAAAAGCCCCATAGTGAGCTCACAGACTAGATTCACAAGACAGCCTAAATGTATCTATCCTATCTGTTTACTCACATAAAGGCCAATTTGGTCCAGTCCTTTAAGGTTTAACCGTATGTTAATGTAGGTTTTTGCCATTGTTGAATGTTATATTTCCACTTCCTAGCTCCAAACTGTTGCTGACCAAAAAAACACACATAGGCTTACATATTCATTTTTTAGGTGGTAAACGAATGTTGAATATTTATGCATGGCAATGTCCTAGAAACAGCCACGTAGCAAATGTATTTGTACAATACGTTATGTGCTCTCTCCATATTACAGCCAGTAATGCTCTCCATTGTTTCTAGGTTGGTGTTGAAGTGGCTGTGAAACAAAAGGAAGGATAAAGATGAATCAATACCCTCCAGGTCAGGTAGTAGTCATCCAGCAGCCAGGGTTTACCTCAAATGCCCTGACTGAATGGAACACATCCATGATGAGTTGCTGTGATGATGTGGGAATATGTAAGTAGAACTTGCAAGGCTGTATTCAGCAATTCTTGATGCTTGCTTTCCTGATGGTTAAAGTTTAAGCAAGGTTATTTTAAAAAAATTATTATTAATCCTGTCAAATCATGGAATGAAATTGCATTATCACATCAAAGCATCTCAAAGTGAGTCATGACTGACAACTGTAGAAACTCTTTTTTTGGAGGCAAACCAGGAAAAAAGTGAAAGGAAGTGAAAGAAGAGAAAGGATAATATCTCATTCTTTTATTTTATCTCTTCCATCAAATAGCACTTCTCTCTGCATTGTGCAGCGGTGTGCACATATCCCTTTTCGCCATCATGAAATCTTCATTGTATTACATCTAATACATTTATCTTATTTATGATGGGTTTAAATGTTGTTAGAAACGTAATCTATATACTGTTATAGTAATAAAAGCCTGTAATAGATTTTACAAAAGAGAATCACTCAAATACCATTTAGATAGATTTCTTTTAGAAAATAATATTTTGGGATACAGTATATGAGTAATTTGAGACGTAAAAAGGAAGTTCACATTTTCTTTTGAACTCTCTATTTCCAGGTCTCTGTGGTCTCTTCTGTACGGTCTGTTTGGGCTGTCAGGTTGCAGGTGCCATGGGCGAGTGTTGCTGCTGTGGAACCTCAGTAGCTATGAGAACTCTCATCAGAACAAAGTACAACATCCAAGTAAGTTGCCAGATATTACTGTCACATTGAAATCATTTCAGAAGAAAGAGTGTAACCATGTTTCCCAGAATCTGATACAGACCAGGGCAGATTTACCAGCCACTCCATTTGGACAATGCTAGTGTGGAGGGCTGGGTCAGAACTGATCTTTACCATTATAAGCTGTGTACATTTCATAAATACCCTTCAACAGTAAATGTTATTTGCAAAAATCCACCTGTTTGTAAACCAGTCTCTCAAAGTTGGACATTTTATGAAGTACATTCCGCAAACTCAGGTACGGAAGTGAGCTCCCAGCAAGTTTCTTTTGGACTGGAGGGAGATATTAATTGTCTCTCATTTAATAGTTATTTTGAGTAACTGCACCTCAAAATAGACAACTTGTAAAGCATTTAATTATAAAAACCAATACTGTAGATGGGGAGAAGTGAAATCTCGCTCATCTTTGTCTTATTTTATATTCTTTTTCATCCTCATGACATTTTAGAATGGATACAATTAATCTCTTAATGTGTAAGGTCATTTTATCTTAAAATTTAAAACTGATCGAGATACAATCAGACTTTTGAAATTCAGCTTTAACCTGACAGCCAGCTTTGTGCAATTCTTGAAATGAAGTGACTCCGAAATTAAGACCAGGTTAAGATAAAATGATTTTAGTGTGTCAGGATTTGAAACTCAAGAATAAAAATAACAATAAAAAATAAGAAGAACTGGTCAAGACCACCAACCCAGCAGGGTACTTACTGTATTTTTACTGTTTCACAGGGATCCATCTGCAATGACTTTTGCACACATATGTTTTGCCTTCCGTGTTCTATTTGCCAAATGAAAAGAGAGATTAACCATCAACAGCGCAAAGGCCACTGATGGACTTATTAAGGCTGTGCTGCAGCTTCAATGGTAAGTGGAAGAACCTATGTCCTTTTTAAAGACATCTTTACACTTGCATTCAGTGGCTTGTGCCTACTCTACAATCGGTTGATGTGGATGCTGAAGGCATTGCAATTATGAGCACTGAAATCCCTTACATTGGGAGCATGGTTCAACAAAACGAGAGAAAAAGATTGTCATTTTAGTGCCAGGTAGCACTGTGGGCTGTGAACCCAGAAAGAAAAGGCATGTGTCAAGCCCAGCCCCTCTGAGAAAAAGATACATCTATTTTCACTTTTAGTCTTCATGCTCACATATTATTATATGACAATATGATGTTACATGGATATTTATATTATTTTAGCATTTTTGGAAAAGTCAATATGTTACATCCATGTGATAAAACAAAATCTAGATTTGAAAGTTATCAGCGAAACACAGGATTAATTCATCATCAATGATGGCCATTACTTTACAATGCAATGACATTGTTTCATTATTTATATGTTTGACATTCCTCCCATTGTGTATATGAGTAGGCATCACCATTGGCACTGCAGTGCTATCACCTTCTTTGCCAGAGTTTCAGCCACCAAACTATCTGAGCTATATGTAGTTTATTTGCAAAATTATAAACTGTCAGAGGAAGTATACCTACAGCTGCCTCTCTCAGCGAATGCACAGTCCACTCAGTGAGGAACAGAAACTCTGTGGAGCAGTGACAACTGTTATTAACTGAGGAGTGCTCTGGACAGGAGCACCCCGGGACGCTACCCCACATGGGGGCACTATATAAATGCAAATTGTTGTTGTCCTTCTGTTTTGCTGACTTAGTTGATTGGGGGGGTGGAGACTGGACCACTATCCTTAATTATCAGGCTCGGATGGGGGAAATAATCAACCAGGGGGTCCTGCTCAGGAACCCTTACTTAATGACTCCACGTATACACACACATATATGCTTCCAATATGTATGTGTGTATGGGTGTGTGTGTGTATATGTGCATGTATATGTTTGTGTATGGGGGTGTGTGTATGCATGTATGTATGGGTGTGTGTATGTGTGCATGTATATGTGTATGTGTGTGTGTGAATGCATGTGTGTGTATGGGTGTGGGTGTACGAAAGCAACTCATAGAAACTCATTTTTACAATCCTACTTCACATAACAAGAATGGTCACCTGAGCGAGGTTGCTAGAACTTTTTTGGCTGTTTGCAATTAATACTACGAGGTTCATTATCTTCAGGTGTAGAAGTGGGAAAATGTGCAGATATTAGCTGCAACCCATTCCAATGCTCTTGCAGGTACTGCTGGACAGAATGCTTCATTCTGTACATATTGTTTTCACTTATAAAGTCTTTGCTCATTTGCAGGTAAATACTAAATTAATTACATCATGCTAAAATGAAGACTGATGATCAACATTCAAGATTATGGATGTAAACAAATTGAAAATTGTTTTCTGCTACACAAGATCCTGCACTGGATTCTCGTCCTTCAACAGATCATTTTCAAGACCTGTTCCTCATTTTCAAATCACTCTCTCTATTCTACCTCTGCAATCATCTCCAGCCCATGTCCCACCCATCCCAACATATTCCCTCTCCCTTCACTCCACTCAATTCTTTCAGTCCTCATGCACATGTCCTCCAGAACTCTTCAAAACTACTTTGTCTTTTTACTTCTCTCCCTGATTTCACCCCACCCCCAACACTTCTTCTTCAGTCACCTCTAAATCCCTTCCACTTTTTGCTTGGCATCCACTGATCCCATTGTTGTGTTTGAGATGTTACTTCATGTAAAATACATGGTGATAATTTTGATAGTATCAGCTGTTTTAGCATTATCAAGCGTTGCAGGAAGCTATAGCAACAAAGAATACCCTAAAAATGATATTAAAAATCTACCTACTGCAATCTCTCTAAAGTATCCCTAACCAATATTACTGCTAAGGTAACTAAAATAATATAACTTTAGATCCCACTACCTGGAGTCCTTGCTTCATCCAATAATTTTTTGTATACGAGATTGATTACTTTTTATGTGGCTTCCAGTGATTTGTAATCCAATTATCTGTATTCTTCAGTTGAGATTTTAATCCTAACCATTTCCTGATTATTACTGTATTCATTTGTTGTTGAGCTATATTCTGAAATTAAATAAATCACAATTAATCCACCATTTCCGCTTTGTCTCCTCTAATTCTTTCTATGCTCACCCTTGTACAGTCATCTCACTCCCTTTCCATGTCTTTACATTGTGCCTTAAACCTAAGTCTTTAATCACACCTATGGCCACATTTCGCCCACAAATATACAGTCAATTCACTTCACAGTCTATTCTGTGAAGTGCTTTGAGACGTCGAGAAGACTTGAAAAGCGCTATATCAAATGCAAGGATTATTATCCCCTTTCCCCTGATCAGTGTTCAATCTCGCTATTGTAAAGCACTCTGAGATGTTATTCTATGTGTAAAGCACTAAATAATATATATAAATGCAAAGTGTTGTTGTAATGTACAACAGTGAATTAAATCACAAAGACAGTATCCTCTATCTTCCCACTCCATGCGAAAAATGCAGAGGTTTCTCACTGTTTGGAACATTTTAATTATAGTGCATAGAAGTTTTCAGCTCAGAAGAAGGCCATTTGGCCTTCAACTCGGTCTGGTATACCATCATGCCTTTGCCAGCTCTATAAAATTTATTATTCCCATTTCTCTGCCTTTTTTCCATATCCTGTTATAACAACAACAACAAAATTACATTTGTATAGGGCCTTTCACGTCAGGAGGATGTCCCAAGGCGCTACGCACACTCTGGGTTCCCCAAGCCTTAGCTTTTACCAACCTGCGCCTAATACTTTCTGGAAAGAGCTCTGGAACGTTATGCTGCGTGAGGGGCACCATATAAATGCAAGTTGTTGCTGGTGTTGTTGAATTAGGTAAGCAGGAAGAGTATGTCCCTCTAGGGAGAGAGTGCACGTTCCATTCAACTGAACAACTTTGAAAATTCCTTGAGTAGATGGTTTGCATGAAACAGTTTGGTTCGTAAACTCTTAAGCGTGGTTAGGGCTTTCCCCATATGTCAGACATCTGGTTGAGCAATAACACTACCATTGCACTCTTTCAAACTGAGATATTTTAACCACATGCTCTGTCATTGAAAGCAATGTCTGACAGACTTCCTGCTACTTGTCTCACGAGCTTGTCACTGTACCTTTTAGGACTGACTTGAGGATTAACTGGACCCAAGTTAGAAGAATCCTGACTGGTCTTTCCCTTCAGTCCTGTAGCCAAACTGGCTGGTCTGTCATTATCAGTGCCCTGGACCCTCCTGACTCCGGACCTGACCTTCCCAGTCCACAACAGAGAATCAACTCAATTCTAACACTGTGTTGCTTATCATCTCTCTCCTTCTCCAGGAAGATAGTTGACATCTGACAAGCACAGGTTCAAGCCCCTACTAGGTGGATGGCAGGTACCAAGAACTCTCTGCAAGCTTTCTGGTGAGCATGAGACTATTGCCACCATCCTCTTGCCCACAACTTGGACACACATCACTACCCACTGAGAGTTGGCAGTGTGGAGCTTGAGCAGCATCTTCTTAACTCACTGCATACCAATGTAGATAGCAAGCCATGGATATATACAGTATGAGGATATGTTCACAAATCAAGTAATGCCTTTCAGCAGCTGTCATCCGAAGTCTCTGAGTTTCCTCATCAGCTATTTAATGGACAGCTGCCTTCAGTGTGGTGGGAGGATCTTTATACAACTGCTTGTGACATGCCAGTGTTTTAGAGGTCCAGTTTCCAATGCCACGGATCAGGCTTGCGAGTACACATCTCAGAGGGGATCTTATAGATACAACATTTTAAATGGGATTGAAAAAGTAAACTCAGAACAATACTTTCAAAAGACATTAGAACAATAATAATAATAATAGTAATCCTTGCATTTGGTATAGCACCTTATTACGCTGTTGAGACTTTTCACAGCTCTTCACAGAATATATGGTAAAATTATTTGACTGTGAATATTGTGGGTGAAACGCGGCAGACAATTGCACACAGCAGTGTCTCACAAACAGTTGTGGATTCAGTAACCACATTTTTTTTAGGGTTTATTACCACAGGAAGGCGATCACCAATCGACTAACAACTCTCTGTTTACCTGGCAGTTCCTATTACTGCCAGGTAAACAGAGAGGAGTCTGGAGTAAAGAAACTTGCCTAAGGTTTTGCCCTGCACTGGAATCGAACCCAGATCCTCTCTCTTGCAAGGCAAGAGCACTAACCACTACGCTGTGGGACTCCACAAGAAGACAGGTTTAGAGCTGGTAAAGGGTAATTTCAGGACAGACATCAGGACAATTTTCTTTACCTAAAGGGTAATTAATGGCTAGAAACAGATTACTGCGAAGAATGGATGTTGGACTCATTTAAAAATAGTTTGATATTGTGATGGGAAAATGAAATAAAATGAGTCGAAGGGCCTTCTTCATCTGAAGCATAAGCAGAAATTTGAAAGAATAATACTGTATCTTTAAAATCCTATTGTCTGACAAGGTACTTTGTGAGATACATTTTCACTTTAACAAAAGCTTGCTTTGACATGCTGACATTCCATCCCCTCGAGATTGCTTTTGGAAGTTTGTCAAACCAAAGACATACAGGCACTGTGCAAGAAACTTTTGTTCTATAAAAAATATTCCTTGCATTTGATATAGATGCTTTCATGCCAGGAGGACATCACAAAGCATTTCAAAGGATGAATTGTGAAAGAGTATTCCAAAAGAGAAGGGAGTTTCTCCTGCTGTCCTGGCCAACAATTTCCCAACTAAAATAGGTCACTCACTCCATGTGGACATTGCTGTGCACAAACCAGCTGCCGCGATTCATCTGCAAAGTACATAGTGAAACTACTTTTACAGGATATCTTATGAAGTGCTTTGAGACATCTTGATGATGTGATCAGGTGCTATATCACATGCAAGGATTATTATTATTCTCAATTTGTGATTGACATCTTTGTAGGAAGGTAAGAACAGTCTCCTTGGAGCTGAGCTCATTTATAGTATTCTAGGGCACCGTTGATGACAGACTAGCCGGCCTGATTTGTCAGCAGGACTTTTTTATTGGTCAGCCAGGTGTCTGACATATACAGATAACCATTACCGTGCTTAAGGGTGATCTTAAATACATGATCTTAAAAATCACCACAGAGTTTGAATCCACAACTAAGGTCTACCAATTAAACTAAGCTGATAACCAAATAACACTGAAGTCCACAGTTAGACGCCTGCACGCCAGATGAAAATCAATGTGACAGAGTGTCAGGGGGAGAGTGAAGAACTTAAGAGGAAAATAATGTATCAAAATAAAAGTACCAGCAAAATCAGGAAGAGCATTTGAAATGAAGTGTGAATAGATGGTTTATTTGGGGATTGCTTTCACCTTGTGTCTCGAGGTTTGCATATCTTAGTTCAGCAGCTTGTAGCACCCACAAGATGATGAAAGAGATATGCAAAGAAGATATACAACTTAGCTGTTTCCTGGAATCACATTAACACAAATGGTACTTGCTTAGATTTGGTTGTGGCTGAGTTGTTTACGTTTAAGAGTGGGTGGGGGAAATTGGACACAGAACAGCAAGGTGAATGCCTTGGCTGTTTGCAGGCTATTGGAACTAAAAAAAATCAATTTTGCAGGTAGGTTTTCCACTGCTGATTTAAAATCTCCAACCTGGAAGAATTATATTGCTTTTATTGCAAAGAGTTTGAAAATTCATCAACTTGGGCTAACTGTTTTTCTGTTTGATAGCCATATTTTCACATTTAATGGAGATTCTGTAACCTATGAGGGACCCCAGGAGTACTGCTGCAGTCTGACCAGCTAAAACTGCATAGCTTGCCAGTGATATTGTTCTTTGCTTTCAAATCAATTTTTAGGGAGAAACTGTTTCCACTGGCCGATGGCTTAGTCGCCAGGGCACATAGATTTAAGATAATTGGCAAAACAAACAGACAGGAGATGAGGAGAATTTTTTTTACACAGAGAGTTGTTACAGTCTGGAATATACTGCCTGAAAGGATGGAGGAAACAGATTCAATAACAACTTTCAAAAGGGAATTAGATAGGTACTTGAAAAGGAAAAATTTTCAGGGGTATAGGGAAAGAGCGGAGGAGTGGGACTGATTGGGTAGCTCTTCAAAGAGCCAGTACAGGCACAATGTGTTGAATGGCCTCCTTCTGTGCTGTAATATTCTATAATTCTATGATTCTATGGTATCGCTATCTAACAAACTTTCCCACTGATTGAGCTGAGTGGGATGATTCTCTGCATACGGGGGTAGCATCCTAGAGCGCTTGACGGTGGTAGTGTCTGACCCCGAGCCAGGGGGAGAGGGACGGGGGAGGTGACCGTAAGCACGATCAAAAAGGAGTGTCTTTAGACAAACAGGAAACTCTGTCAAGACAACAATATCAATGGTAAGTTATGTGATTTTAGCTGGTACCCCCAACGCACACTCTGGGGTCCCCAAACCTTGGCTCTTGTCATCCTGTGCCTAATACTCTCTTCTCATTACGTAAGCAGATTGAGTCCTTACAGAGAGAGAGTCTGCATTCCATTCTAGACATGGGGATTTCCATGTGTTGGGGTGAATGGAATTATCAGTTTGGTTTGGATACTCTTAAGCATGTTGATGGGATGATGACACCCATCTAACCAAAAAAAAGGTTCAAATGGAGAGTGGACCCATCAGCATCTAAGTTTACTATACATAACGTGTTAACGCAAGCAGAAGCTGTGGTTATCAAACAACTGACAGGAACTTGCTTCTGCAAACTAGTTGCTGATAAATCTAAAATTAAATAATGGAAGTGGAACTAAAACCAATAGGTTTCTGATACACACTCTCATTGTGAATAATACATTAATATAAATCAGGGTAGTCCAATGGGCTGGATTATTTGAGAAAGGTCCATGGGCCACATCCAGCGTGGGCCAGCTGGCGGCCGACGGGCCACATCTGGCCCGGACATTGATTTTATTCAGCCCGAGACCATTTCCAACATTCCAACTTCTGCTCCATCCCTCCCTGATGAACATCCTCCCAGGGCAGCGGCAGGAGCCAGAGGTTGGGAGGAAGCAGCGCAGAGAGAGTGGAAATAATATCGAGCATTACTACAGTGCGTCAGGAAGGCAAGGTAGAGCTATCCAACTAGTCTCTTACCAACCGTGTCCTTAGCAACTTAGTTCTGTGGCTGCAGATAGTGATTACCGCACAGCTGATTGGGAGAGAGAGAGATTGAGAGGTGGGGAAGAGGAACCACGCTGATGTAAATCATAGAATCAGAGAATTTATAGCACAGAAGGAAGCCATTTGGCCCATCGTGCCTATGCTGGCTCTTGGAAAAGAGCTATCCAAATAGTCCCACTCCCCAACTCTTACCGCATAGTCCTGCAAACTTTCCCTTTTCAAGTGCCTATCCAATTCCATTTTGAAAGTTACTATCGAATCTGCTTCCATCACCCTTTTAGGCAGTGTATTCCAGATCGTAACAACTGTCTGGATAAAACAAAATTCTCCTAATTCCTCCTCTAGTCCTTTTGCCAATTATCTTAAATTTGTGTCCTTTGGTTACCAACCCACCTGCCTATCTACTCTTATCAAAACCCTTCATAATTTTGAACATCTCTATTAAATCTCCCCTCAACCTTCTCTGCTCTAAGGAGAATAATTCTGGCCTCTCCTGTCTCTCCACATATTTGAAGTACCTCATGATACCTGATATCATGCTGGTAAATCTCCCTTAGATCCTCTCAAAGCCCCTGACATCTTTAATAATAATAATAATAATAATCCTTGCATTTGATATAGCGCTTTTCACGTCGGGAGGACGTCCCAAAGCGCTTCACAGAACACACTGTAAAGTGAATTGACTGTATATTTGTGGGCGAACGCGGCAGCCATTTGCGCACAGCAATGTCCCACAAACAGTCATGGATTGAAAATGACCAATTTATTATTGTTTTTGGTTTTGGAGGGATTATTATTAGGCGTGTGGAGTAAGGAAACTTGCCCAGGGTTTCGCCCTGCCTGGAATTGAACTCAGGTCTCTCACTTGCAAAGCGAGTGCTCTAACCACTGAGCTACAGGACAGGATACACTTTCCTAAAGCGTAGTGCATAGAATTGGACATAATACTCCAGCTGAGGCCTAAATAATGATTTATAAAGGTTTAGCAAAACATCCTTGCTTTTGTACTCTCTGCCTGTATTTATACAGCCAAGGATCCCACCTTCAAAGACTTGTGTATGTGAACCCACAAGTGTCTCTGTTCCTGCACCTCCTTTAAAATTGTACCATTTAGTTTGGAGACCTGTAACTTAGTGGTTAGTGCACTCGCCTCGCTAGCGAGAGGACCTGGATTTGATTCCTGGGCAGGGCAAAACATTGGGCGAGTTCCGTTACTCCACACGCCTCTGTTTACCTAACAGTAAGTAGGAACTCGGTTGTTAGTCGAATGGCAGATCAGTTTTCCGGGGATAATAATCTCTTCAAAACTAAAATTAAATAAATAATAATAATTTGGTCACTCAATCCATGATTGTTTATGGGACACTGCTGCGCGCAATTGGCTGCCACGTTTCGCCCACAAAATATACAGTCAATTCACTTTACAGTATATTCTGTGAAGCGCTTTGAGACATGTCGAAGACATGATAAGGCGCTATGTCAAATATAAGGATTATTATATTGTATATTATATGTGTATATCTTATATAGCCTTTCATTATTCCTCCTTCCAAAATGCATCACTTCGCACTTCTCTGCATTAAATTTCATCTGCCATGAGTCTGCCCATTTCACCAGCCTGTCTGTCATCCTGAGTCTGTTACCATCCTCCTCACTGTTTACTATGCTTCCAAGTTTTGTGTCATCTGCGAACTTTAAAATGTTGCTCTATATACCCAAGTCCAGATTATTAATTTATATCAAAAGAGCAGTGGTTCTAATATGGACACCTGGGTGACACCACTGTTTACCTCTCTCCGGTCTGAAAAATAGCAGTTCACCATTAATCTCTGCTTTCTGTATCCCAGTGTTGTGATTTCCGATCCCTGAGTTCAAAATATAACCCAACAATCCAAATTAGTGTAACAGAATTTCCTATTAAACAACAGTTAAAACACAAGCAATTACAGAATTAAAGGCATACTACCAATTCAAATGATCCTGTAATACTTGTGGGCAGTTCCGTGCAGCAACTTAATTTCCCATCTTTCTATGACTCCTTTGGCAACTGCCCAGAATACTAGCAAACCTTTATCTTATACCTAAACCTTATCACAGTTTGTTATGTATATGTAAAACATGGATTCAATGCTGTGACCAATCACAGCCCTTCTTTTTTACCCCAATCTTGATATATCTCATGTCTTCCCACTCCACACGCCTTCGGCTAATCCTAATTTCTTTAGTTATCCAGGGAGCACTAGCTTTCGATGCTCTACCTTTCCCCCTCATGGGAATGTGTTTAGTCTGTGCCCTAACTATCCCCTCCTTGAAGGCCTCCCATTGCTTGTTTACTGTTTTACCTGCCAACCTTTGTTTCCAATCCACTTGGGCCAGATCCCTTTCCAACTCACTGAAATTAGCCTCTTCCAGTTGGGTAACTTAACCTTGGATTGTTCCTTGTCCCTTTCCATAACTACTCTAAACCTAATTATATTGTGATCACTAGTATCCAGTTGCTCTCCCACTGACACAGTCTCCACTTGCCCCTCTTCATTGCCCAGAACTAGATCCAGCACTGCTTCCTTCCTCGTTGAGCTGGAAACATACTGATCAAGAAAGTTCTCCTGTACATATTTTAGCAATTCATCCCCCTCCTTGCCCTATACACTTTTTTTCCCCAGTCTATGTAAGGATAATTGAAGTAATAAACAACAACTATAACTTGGATTTATATAGTGCCCTTCACGTGGGATAGGATCTCGGAGCATTTAATCCCTGATAACCGTAATTTTACTGTTATTATTGTCAGTAAAAGTAACAGTATATTGGTAGCAAACAAGTCAGTCAGTTTGCATACAGTGAGATCCCATAAACATCCATGAGGTGAATGGATCAGATAAGAAGGTGGAGTCAAAAATGTAAGTCGCAGATATAAGAAAATAGCAGTACAGAGCACTGACTTAATCAAGTCTAATTTTTGTGTTGGGTGTCATCAACAATATTTATATAGCACCTTTCACATCCGCAGCATGCCTCAGTGCACTTCACACAGCTGTCTAAGAGCCTGAGCTGGGGCGGGGGCAGGGGGAGGTGACCAAAAGCATAGTTGAAAAAATGGGGGGAGGGAGCAGGCAAAGAGGCTCTAGGATGAAGTTCTTCTAGAGATAGGGGGCAGAAGGGCTGAAAGCTTATCTACCAATGGGATTGTGGGAGGCTGTAGAGGTGGTGAAGGGTTTTGAAATTGAGGAGAAAGGGGAAGGACTGTGGGAATGGGAAGCCAATGGAGACAAGCATGGGTGGGGGTGATGTCCTCTTCTGTCCTATGGCTCTGACCTCCTCAACCTCCCCGGCCTATCACTCAAACTCACTTAACTGGTGCTTGTCCTAGGCTTCAGGCTCAACACATAGCTGTCCTTCCTATCCCACATCTGGGCCCTGACCAGGACCGTCTTCCTCCACCTCCGACTCATTGCCCACCTCCAACCATAGCTTGTGGAGTCCTGTAGCTCAGTGGTTAGAGCACTTGCCTTGCAAGCGAGACACTTGGATTCAATTCCAGGCAGGGCGAAACCTTTGGCAAGTTTCCTTACTCCACACGCCTAATAATAATCCCTCCAAAACCAAAAACAATAATAAATTCGTCATTTTTCAATCTACGACTGTTTGTGGGACATTGCTGTGCGCAATTGGCTGCCGCGTTTCGCCCACAAATATACGGTCAATTCATTTTACAGCATATTCTGTGAAGCGCTTTGAGACGTCGAGAAGGCATGAAAAAGCGCTATATCAAATGCAAATACAAGGATTATCCCAAACGCAGCCAAAGCATTCATCCAGGCATTTGTCAGCTCCTACTCAACTACTCAAATGCTCTTCTCACCGGGCTCCCCAGCTCCACTATCCACAAAATCCAGGTAATCCAAAACTCCACCACCCACATATTCACCCGCATACTCATACGCACTAAACTGCATACCCCCATCACATCAGTTATAACCAGGTTCCACTGGCTCTCTATTGCCGAGCAGATCGATTTCAAGGTACTCACATGTCTTCAAATCTCTTCATGCCCTGGCACCTCCCCACCTTTCCAACCTGCTTACCCCCCAACCCACAACCTCTGCTCGGCCGGCCTTCTGCATGTCCCTCGTGCCCTCCATTCCACCATCAGTGTCCATGATTTCAGCCACTGCGCCCCAAAACTCTGGAACACTCTTCCTCTATCCCTCTCCTGGCTCATCAATGTTTTCCGTCACTGTTAAGTGCATGAGACGTTATTTGTCCATTTAGTATTTTCGACCTATCCGTATATTATAGTAGGTTCCGCAAATAATTATTATATAAACGCAACGGAAAAAGTCATTAAACCTGATATGTGAATGTGTTTAATTTTTTTTAATGGTGTGAACTTTCCCTGGTTGGCTTAGGCAATTCTAGTGATTAAGGTGATTGTGTTCTCTGACAATAAAACCATGAAGCTTATTATAAAAAAACATACAAAAAGCTTAGATTTATGTATGCAAATCTGTGAAATTGGTACACGCACCTGTACTTCTTTTTACACGAAGATTTCTACCAATAGCAGATGAGCATGGCAAGGAGCCAAACCACAAGTGAAACTATATAACATTGTGTTTGGAACGCTGTGCAAACTTTGTTGGATTTTCAGCAAAGTAGAGAAAGATCTTCACAATTGATTTTTTTCCTGACACTGGTGAGTAGTTTACAGATTTATTTTTACTAGATGCATTGTGTGTGATGTATTTTATATGCAGAGAAACAATTGTCGATAATAGAGTGATTTAAATACACATAAAATGGAATTGGCTGAATTCAGATTTGTTGTGTTTTTGAAATAGTCATTTTTGAGCCAGATTGTCAGAAGGTTGGGGTTCAAGCCCCACATCAGCACTTTGAACTCATATGGAGTCCTGTAGCTCAGTGGTTAGAGCATTCGCTTTGCAAGCGAGACACCTGAGTTCAATCCCAGGCAGAGGGCGAAACCTTGGGCAAGTTTCCTTACTCCACACAGAGCCTAATAATAATCCCTCCAAAACAATAATAAATTGGTAATTTTCAATCCACGACTGTTGTGCGCAATTGGCTGCCTCATTTCGCCTACAAATATACAGTCAATTCACTTTACAGTCTATTCTGTGAAGCGCTTTGAGACGTCGAGAAAATGTGAAAAGCGTTATATCAAATGCAAGGATTATTATTATTATTATTATATTATATTATATATAGTGTGGGATGATGATCCAATACAATGCTGGGAGTATGCTGCATTGTGGGAGGTGCTGTCCTTTGGATGAGATGTTTCACCGAAGTCCTGTCTACCTATACAGGTGGACATTAAAGAAGCCATGGCAGTATTTGAAAAGAGAAGGCAGTTTCTCATGATGTCTTGGTTAACAATCTCCCAAATCAAATTGGTAATTTATTTTCTGGCTATTTGTGGGACATTGTTCTGTGTAAATTGACTGCCGCATTCACCTACAACAACAAAGTCACACCACTTAACATTATAACCTGTAAAGTGCTTTTAGATGTCTTGATGAGATAACCAAAAGTGAGGCTTATTATTGTATTTAGTAACCATGCTTTTCAAGTTGGAACAAAGAGCTGTTTAAGGGGTTTCTCGGGTCCGTAACTCTGTCTGTCCAGCGTCTTGGACGTCTTCCCGACTTGAAAGGCTCTATAAAAATGTAATTTTGTTGTTATTGTTTAAGTACAAAGTCATTGCAGTACCAAGTGTTTTCACAAAGGAGACTGAATCCGAACCTTACATCGACGGGGGTGAAAAACAATTTTAGATCCTAACACATATTCATAGTTAAAATGTAAACTCTGTGAAGTACTTAGATTATGTTATTCATTATATTTTGATTTCACTGAAACATTTGCCAAGTCATTGATAGAGGGATTTATACAAAAATAATTTCATTTGCTCTATTTATTCAATATTATTTGTGTCTATTGAACTTTTTAAAAATTAACACATTGTGTCGAAAGCCAACGTGGAACAAAGAGCAGTCTCAAGAGTTATGAGCAGTGTGTGTGTAGTACACTACTGAATGTTAATGAAGTTGCCTGAATCTGAACCTTATACTTATAAGAGTAAAAAACAGTTTCAGATTTTAACTGTTTTTCAGAGTTTAGATTTGAACGACCTGAGGAGCATAGAAATGTGATTATGTTTGTGATTTAGCACCTGGCTCTGAGTCAGAATATTAGTCCTCAATCAGAGAACTAAGTGATATAGCGCCTTATCACGTCTTCAAGACGTCTCAAAGCGCTTCACAGAATATACTGTGAAGTGAATTGACTGTATATTTTGTGGAAGAAACGCAGCAGCCAATTGCACACAGCAGTGTCCCACAAACAGTCAATGATTGAAGTGACCAATTTATTATTACTATTTTTTTCCCTGCCCCAACATTTCGCTCTGCCGGCAATCAAACCCAGGTCTCTCACTTGTGAGGCGAGTGCTCTAACCACTGAGCTACAGGACTCCACTTATAATTTCTTAGTAAATGCATTATATGGCAACCGGGTCACAGATGAACTCAGAATTGTAATTTAAGGGATGTTAGCAGAAAAAAAAGTCACATTCGAAATTCCACTTAATCTTAGGCTCTAAGACTACTTTGTCTTAAAAAATTAACATCACACTGAATTCTTAAATTCATTCTTCATTTGAAAGCTGGTTGTTTTAAAGAACTGCTGAAAAACAACTTCTATGTAAATTCAGGCTGAATTTAAGAATTTCCCACAGTTCCATGTCATCTTAAATTTCAAGTCATAATGAGGTAAAATTTCCATTCCGTATTACACACTTCGTGTTCAGTAAAGTTGGTCACTGATAAGATATTTCATTATAGATGTGCATCACCAAAGATGGCCCATGTAATCCTGAACATAAATTTATTCGAATTATACCTTACAATAAGAATATTATTGCCAACGTTTCCCTGGGTGGTATCCAATTACAATAGTTCACTCAATGAGTGAGGACTGTTTTCTACGCTTGTAACATCTTTATTTTAGATTGTGAAACTCACTGGTTGAATCAGATAGTACAGATACATTCAAGAGGAAGCTGGACCATCACACAAGAGGGAGGGTAATAAAAGCGTATGGGAGGGAGTAAGGAATGGGTGATGTTTTGTGTAGAGTATAAACACTGGTCTCATTGAGCCAAGCGGCCTGTATCTTTTCTGTATGAACTTTGTAATGTTGAAAAAATAACAGCTGAACGTAAATTTATTCCAATTATACCTTACTTTCCCTTAGGTTTTAGCTCACCAAATAATGCCTAGGGTCACTTCCCCTTTCCACTCTCCCTTGCTCAGCATCCACCCCTGCCACTTTGCAGCACTCTGAGATACTGTTCTGTGTGAAGGCCCTCTATAAATCCAAGTTTTTATTGTTGCAAGTAGTGTCAATGGCTGACCATTCTGTCTGCTTCATCAATGAAACTTCATGGTGTAAGCATGACTCTTACTTGGTGAGCTAAACCCTAAGGAAAAGTACAATCATATCAGAATAAATACCTAGCTAGGCTTCACTGCCTCCCTATTACCATGAACTGAACTTTAAGATACTTATTTTTATTTTCAACTTGCTCTACAGCCACTATCTTTACGATCTCCTGCCTGCAGTCCTACTCCCCCACTCACTCCGCCTCCTTCATGTCTCGCATGTCTTTGTGGTGTTTTTATCTGAATTTATGTTTCAATGTGCTTAACAATGTGAATTAAGTGGGAGTAATTCAGAGGCATGGTTGAAGAAAGCTTTTAAAACCAGAGAGTAAAAGGAAGCAATGCAAAGTCATTTTACAAAAGTGTTTCAGGGAACTGTGGCCTGACGACTGCAGGCCCAATGGTGGAATACAGAGAGGGGGAAGCAACCAGTAAATTAAAGGCAGAAAAACTGAGAGAATAGGCTGGAATGGAGAACTGGAGAATTTTGCCAGATAGAGCTGAGTCAAGCTGCGGAGAAGCTAAAAATGAAAGCGTCACTGGCAGGGGATGATCAAGAATTCTGATGGCAGTGGAAAAGTTGAAGAGTTTCAGAAGCCAAACAGGATGATATCAGTGACTTTCATTTTAGTGTAGAGCTGAGAGCAGCTCTTAGCACCAATACATAATTCTTGTTTTTGATATAGAACCTATTGCATCATGAAAACATCTCAAAGAGCTTTAAAGGATTTTACTGTAAAGCGCAATGACTGTATTTTGTAGACAGACACAGCAGCAAATTTGCACACAGTAACATCCCACAAACAGCCATGAAGTGAATGACCGTTTTTTTTAAATCTCTCACTTCTCACTTGGAGCAGAGAGTCCAGCAGTGTGAGGAGGGAACTGAGTGAGGTAGAACAGAGTGAGAATTCTGTTAAGGAATTTGGTGAGAGTGGGAATTTGGTGTAGAGGGGGAAAGAGGTGCATAATTATAAAATATATAATAATTATATTAAAATAATATAAAACATGTCTGGGAATATGGCAGGGCAGCTGAGACCAGTTGCATGCACAATGTGTGCCATGGAGGAACTCCAGGATACTTTGTGTGCCCTGGACAAACACGTGTGTAGGAAGTGCCTCCGGCTCTTTGAGTTTCAGCTCAGGGTTTCTGAGTTCAAGGAGAGGTTGGTATCACTACATTGCATATGGGAGGCTGAAGAGTACATGGATCGAACATTCCAGGATGTGGTCAATCCACAGCCACAGAGGGTTCAGAAGGAAAGTGAGTGGGTAACAACCCGGCATAGTAGGAAGAGGGGACAGGCAATACAGCAATCCCCTGAGAGTGTGATACTCACAAACCAGTTCTCTGTACTGAACACCGGTGAGGGTGATGACACCTCTGGGGAGGGGAGTCAAAAGCAAATGGATGCACGGGCAGACACAGCGAAGAGTGTCAATGCAATTGTCATTGGGGACACAACGGTGAAAGGAGTAGACACGCGTTTCTGCAATCAAAGTCATGACTCTCGCATGATATGTTGCCCCCCTGGTGCAGGGTTGAAGACATCATGGAATGGGTGGAAAACGTTCTACAGGGGAAGGGGAACATCCAGAAGTCGTGGTCCATGTTGGGATCCATGACGTAGGGAAAAAAAGGGCTAAGATCCTACAGGGAGAGTATCAGAAGCTAGGGAATAAGCTAAAGAGTAGGACCTCAAAGGTGGTGATCTCTAGATTACTTCCCAGTGCCTCGTGCAAGTGAGTATCAAAACAGCAGGATGAAACACATGAATGCACGGCTGGAGATATGGTGCAGAAAGGAGGGCTTCAGGCTCCTGAATCATTGGGACCAGTTCCGGGTGCAGGTGGGACCTGTACTAGGTGAATGGCTTGCACCTGAACAGGGCTGGGACCAATGTCCTCACAGGGAGGTTACTAATGCTGCACAGAAGGGTTTAAACTAATTTTGAGTGGGGAAGGAAATCAGGATGTAGCATAAGAGAGGACAAACAAGTTACATAGAGGGCTGGGAGAGACGAATAGCAAAATAATGAGTAATCCAGAAAAAGAAGGGATTAGACGGAGGGGAAATGCAGATAGACTCAGTCGGTCTTGGAGTGCATGTGCGTATATGCACGGAGATTGTGAGCTGCAGGCTCAAGTTGCCACATAGGGTTATGATGTAATGGCAATAACGGAGACCTGGCTCAAACAAGGGCGGGAATGGGAGCTGAATATTCCTGGCTACAATGTATTCAGGTGGGATAGAGAAGGAAAAAAACGAGGGAGGGAGGTGGTAATATTGATTAAAGACACGGTTAGGGCCCTGGAAAGGGACCATGTGCTAAAGTGTCCAAAAACAGAACCTATTTGGTTAGAGTTAAGGAGCAGAAAAGGAGCTGTGTAGGTGTATACTATAGAGCACCAAATAGTGGGAAGGAAATAGTCAAGCAAATCTGCAAGCAGATTTCAGATGCAAAACCAACAGAGTAGTGATAATGGGGGACTTCAATTATCCTAACAGAGACTGGCAAAATAACAAAAGGGCAAGAAGGGGGAAGGATTCCTGAAATGTGTGTAGGATAACTTTCTGGATCAGTATGTTTCCAGCCCAACGAGGAAGGAAGCAGTGCTGGATCTAGTTCTGGGAAATTAATTGGGGCAAGTGGAGCAGCTTTTAGTAGGAGAGTATCTGGACAACAGTGATCACAACATCATTAGGTTTAGAATATTTATGGAAAGGGACAAGGAGCAATCAAAGGTGAGGATATTCAACTGGAAGAGGGTTAATTTCAGTGAGTTAAAAGAAAGATTGGCAAGTAAAACAGCTAATGCACAATGGGAAGCCTTCAAGGAGGAGATATTTCGGGGACAGAACAAATACATTTCCACAAAGGGGAAAGGTAGGGCATCCAAACCTCCCTGGATGAAAATGGAAATTGGGATTAAAATAAAATAGAAAAAGGAGGCTTATGATAAATGTCAGGTCCAAAATACAGAAAATAATCAAATAGAATATAGAAAGTACAGAGGAGAACTGAAAAAGGAAATAAGAGGAGCAAAGAGATTGTATGAGAAAAGATTAGCAGGTAACATAAAAGGGAACCCTAGGTCATTTTATAAGCATAGAAAGAATAAAAGGTTAGTCAAGGTAGGGTGAGTCCAATTAAGGACCAAAAAGGAAATCTTCTTGTGGAGGCAGAGGACATGGCTGACGTATTGAATGAGTACTTTGTATCTGTCTTCACAAAAGAGGATGCAGCCAATGCTACAGTATCGGAGGAGAGGGTAGAGAAATTGGATAAAAATAAACCAAGAGGTGGTACTAAAAAGGTTGTCAGTGCTCAAGGTAGATAAGTCATCTGGTCTGGACAGGATGCATCCTAGGTTACTGAGGGAAGTAAAGGTGGAAATAATGGAGGCTCTGGACACAATCTTTCAATCCTCCTTGGTTACCGGGGTGGTGCCAGAGGACTGGAGGGTTGCAAATGTTTCTCCCCTGTACAAAAAAGGGGCAGAAGGATAAACCCGGGAACTACAGGCCAGTCAGCCTAACATCAGTAGTGGGGAAACTTCTGGAGACTATAATCCGGAACAATGTAAATTTTCACTTAGAAAGATATGGGTTAATAAAGGACAGCCAACACGGATTTGCTAAAGGCAAATCATGTCTAACAAACCTGATAGAGTTTTTTGATGAACTAACGGAGAGGGTGGATGAAGGTAGTGCAGTCAATGTAGTTTATATGGCTTTTCAAAAGGCGTTTGATAAAGTGCCACATAAGGGACTTGTAAGCAAAATAGAAGCCCACGGTATTAAAGGGACAGTGGCAGCATGGATACAGAACCAGCTGGGAGACATGAAGCAGAGAGTGGTGGTGAACGGTTGTTTTTCTGATTGGAGGGAAGTGTGCAGTGGTATTCCCCAGCGATCAGTATTGGGACCACTACTGTTTTTGATTTATATAAATGACCTGGACTTGGGTATAGGGAGTACAATTTCCAAGTTTGCAGATGATACTAAGCTAGGAAAACTGGTAAACAGTGAGGAGGATAGTAGCAGACAGTAGCAGACTTCAAGAGGACATAGACAGATTGGTAAAATGGGCAGACACGTGGCAGATGAAGTTTAATATGGAGAAATGTGCAGTGATGCATTTTGAGAGGAAGAATGAGGAAAGGCAATATAAGCTGATGGTAGAATCTTAAAGATGGTGAAGGAATAGAGAGACCTGGTATTCATATAAGTAAATCTTTGAAGGTGGTAGGACAGATAGATAAAGCTGTTAAAAAAGCATATGGGATACTAGGCTTTATAAATAGGGGTATAGAATACAAAGTCAGGAAGTTATGGGGTAAACAAGGAGAAATTATTTCAGGTCGATAACCCAAGGTCACCGATTTAAAATAGTTATTAAAAGAAACAGAAGGGAGGTGAGGAGAATTTTTTTCACACAGCAAGTTGTTGGAATCTGGAATGCATTGGCTGAAATGGTGGTGGAAGCCAATTTGGCAACAACTTTTAAAAGAGAAGTAGATAATTATTTGGGGAAGACATGTTTGCAGGGCCCGGGAGAAAGTAGGGGAGTCAGATTGATTTGAATAGCTCTTCTCAAAGAGCCAGCAGACACGATAGGCCGAATGGCCTCCTTCTGTGCTGTATAATTCTATGATTCTATCATTCTATGCAGTTACTTAAAGAGCCCGAGTCTGAAAGGCTGGGGTTGTGACGTCCCTTTCTTGTTTAAATTGGAAACATGTTTAAAACTTTCATGGGTTGTCCTGATTGCTGGAACAGCAAATACTTTAACAGTCTATTGTTTGGCTTCATTCCTCTAGCACTTCGAAAGTAATCTGTTGCATATTATATATCTGCAATATCCTGTCTCAGATAATGATTTTGTTAAGCAACAATATTCATCTGCCAAGAGTTACAGACTCCGTGGCATGTGAAAAAAAAGCTGAACCTCAGCCCTTTTTACTAGTAACGGAAATAATAATCCTTGCATTTGATATAGCGCCTTATCAAGTCACTGAGATGTCTCAAAGCGCTTCACAAAACATATTGTAAAGTGAATTGACTGTGTATTTTGTGGGCGAAATGCTACAGCCAATTGCGTACATCAGTGTCCAACAAACAGTCCTATTTTTTTTTCTACTTTCTGTAGGAAATCAAATGCAAAGCAGTGAATCCTAAATCTATGAGAAATTCATGTGCTATTCCTCATTTGGGTAGTTTGTTGTTGTAGTTTTCCATTGAAAGAACTGTCTGAGAAGCTTGCTGTTATTTGTTCAGGTAGGAACTACCTGTTAGGGCTTTGGTTTGCAGGGTTAATGGGAGGTGGGTGGGGGAAATCCTTGCCTCCAGTGAAGGTGACTGGACCAGATCAAAAGTGCAAATTGACCTTCAATTGGCTTTCTGTCTAGTAACCTTGATATTTTGTTACTTTTATTTCTAGGTTTGTATTCACAGCTGTGCATCAAACAAAATGGCTCAACAAAGTAATGTTGTAATAGTAAACCAGCCTATGCTTAGAAGCTCCCAAACAGAGTGGAACTCTAGCCTCCTGAACTGCTGCGATGATGTTGGAATATGTAAGTAAAGGTTAAAAAGTTGTACATGGCAATTATTGACTATCTTCCAGAGCAAAATCAGACCTTGGCTGGGATAAGGGATAATGAAGCTTGACTTGAGTTTAAGGTTTACTTTTCTGTTGATTAAAAGTAATTGAAAATCTTGATAATTTTAATTATTAATTCCTCCAGATCACATAACAATTAGTACTCCTCACCTAAGGTAACACCACTCAAGTGTTTTATAAGGGTGCAGTAGGATGCCACACAAGGGAAAGGGGAGAAGGCAAAAGGAGAAGGTGGCTGAAGGCACTTGCGAAGAGGGAGGGTTTGAGTGGAATTTGAACACAGAAAGACATAAAGAGAGGGTGAGACAGAAGGGTTGCCATATTACAAGTAGAATATTGAATCAGTGGAGGAAATGAGGCAATAAAGAAAGAATGGTCAGGTTAGAGCCTCTTACTCCTGACAACAGCCATTTGAGAGGGACCTGATCGAGGTGTTTGTAATTATGACAGGGTTTGATAAAGTTAGAATTTTTAACAGATCAACTAATAACCATGTGTAATACTTGTCATTCAACAAAGCTAAAATATTCTTAAGCAATTAAAATGAAAGCACACAACCTAATACACCAGGTATAATAAAAGTAATACAGTAGTTTGCTCTTGTCCTATTTACTCAAAACACCTTGGTCCTGAGGAATCACTGCACGACAGTTGTTTCCTGTGCTAGAAGAAAAATGTTTCCCCTAGTCACCTCTATGAAGCATTTTGACAGGTCCTCCCGCATGAAAGGTGCTATACACAATAAACTCCTGAAAACTCAATCCTGGCTTAACTTGTCAAAATGTTGTCTATATCCCAGCAGCATTTATCTCCGTATTTATACACATGCCTAACTCACCACTTCAGATCACTCGTCACTGAGCCCTTTTCCCTTGGAGTGACAAGTTATCAGAGTTTACTGAAGATGTAAAATGCTGTTGTGCACAGGTGCAAAGTTTGTGCATACACGAGGTTGCTAGGGATATTCTGGCTCTGGCTACATCCAAGTACTGCCAAACTTGCCCAAATGCAAGGATTATTATATCTGGTCAACTTCAAACATACAACACAAATTTATAGTTGTATACAGCTCTTCACGTCAGGAGCATGTCCCAAGCGCTTAACAATTGAGGCTTGGCTTCTGAATTGGGGGTAGGAGCCAATCGAGTGGAGAGGCGAAGGATGACCGAAAACATGATTAATAAGATAGGGCTTAAGATGGGCCTAATCAACATATTGCATGGCAACAGGATTTTTTTTGCCAGAAAAGAAGGTAAGTCTTTATACTTTTGCACTTTAATATCAGAGATAGAGGAAGTGAAAGAGAATATTAGAGAGATTCGGAGAGAGTGAGACAGACATAGCTAGAGAGGAAAAGCCTGTGAGGGAGAGAGAGAAATAAAGGAATGTGATAGAAATAATCAGAAAGATAATGACAGAAAGAGAAAGAGAGAAAGAAAGAGTAGGACTGACACAGTGTGGTACTTTATTGACAGTATAGGTCCAGACGGAACTTTTTTTAAAGTTAGCATTGTGGCCAATTTATTCTTTGCAGATTATACACTGTCTGCTTATCTGCAAAAAGGCCAATCCCAATTAGTACTGATCAGGGCAAGATTAAGGGATCGGGGCGGACCCTAAAACAGATTTGGGGGCCCTTTGAACTATGCACACAAAATATGCAACAATATCTTTTAAAATGCTTTCTTGTGTGACTTCATAGTTGCAAACATGTCATCTACATGATCAGAACTTAGTGCATGTGTCAAATCACACTCGATATACAAGGATTGCGCGTGCATTCAATCTATCCTGGATCATTGTAGATCTGAGTGAGTTTTTGATGAGACTCATCTTTAAGAACGAGAGTTCACCTTCACAGACTGTTACTGGTTATGTTAAGAATGTACAAAGAACAACAGCCACGTTTGGAAATGCTGATTCCACCAAGTGATTCTGTGTCTTATTCTTCAGCATGTCATGCGGAATCTTCTCACACTTATCATGTGATATGAAGTCCAGAAAGTGCACAAATTTATCAACACTACATTAAAATGTTTTTTCAGCACCACTAAGATAAGCTCTATTGCTGCTGACATGGCTCCTGCTCGCCACGCTGCCTCTAACCTCCCACCTGGTATAGACTGTAACTATTTTATTCTTACCTCAAATATTACAACACTCAAACTGTAAAACCCACACCAGTTGTCCTCCCAATATCCCTTTTCGTACTTTCTGGCCTTCTTTCTTTGGTTCCCAGTTAATTGTCTGTTTCCTCTTAAATGATTATCCAATAACTTTCCCCTTTTTATTTTGTTTTCTCCTTTTTTTTCCTTCTGTGACTTAGTCCTGTTCAGTCAATTTTTGAGATTGTGTTACTATTCTTTTGGACCTGGTGGTTTTTGATGTTTCTACCACCCCTTGATCTTCCTTCTGCTCTTTACCTTCCTCCACCCTTCTTTGCCAGACCTCCCATGCTGTTCTTCTATACATTTTTCCCCTTCCATCTTTAATCCAATATGACGTTGGGTTTTTATCCTTTTACAACATTTCTCTTTTGTCCAATCCTCCATTGTAGGTCTCTCTTTCTGAACCACATTATTTCCTCTTTTGTGAAAGTTTTCTCTCTTGGTTCATTCTGTGGTTTCTTTCCATATCTGTGCTGTTCCTGAGACCACAATTTTGTTTCTTAATAAGTTTCTCAACCGTTGTGATGATAGTATTTCTGCCTGAAACTGTCCCTTGTCCTCTTATCACTGTGTTCTATAAGCTAGTGGTGTTTGTCTGCCTTCTGAGTTGTCTGCCTTCTTCCATATTCTTTACAGTTTGTATGACCCATTCCACCATGTCATTGCTCTGGAGATAACATAATATGTAGGAGCAGGAGTAGGCCATTTGGCCCTTCGAGCCTGCCCCACCATTCAATCATGGCTGATCTTCTAATCTAACTCCAGCTAATAACCTGACCCTGCCTTATCCCCATATCCCTTAATTCCTTTTGCAATAAGAAATCTATCTATCTCAGTCTTGAATATGTTCAAGGACTGAGCGTCAACAGCCCTTTGCAGTAGCGAGTTCCATACATTCACCACCCTTTGAGGGAAGAAGTTCTTCCTCAACTCAGTGCGAAAGGGCTGGCCTCTGATTTTAAGGTTGTGACCCCTGGTTTTAGTTTCTCCAACCAGGGGAAACAATCTCCCACTATCTACTCTATCATGCCCTTTGATGATCTTATAGGTTTCTATATGATCCCCTCTAATTCTTCTATATTCTAGAGAATATCGGCCCAAATTGGTCAGCATATCCTCGTAACTCATCCCCTTCATCCCTGGTAGTAACCTGGTAAATCTACGCTGCACCCCTCCAAGGCAAGTACATCCTTCCTTAAATAAGGAGACCAAAACTGCACACAGTATTCCAGGTGTGGTCTCACCAGGGTCCTATACAGTTGCAGAAGACTTCCCTACTCTTATACTCTAATCCTTTCATAATGAATGCTAACATACCGTTCGCCTTCCTAATTGCTGCTGCACCTGCAGACTAACTTTCTGTGATTGGTGTACAAGGACACCCAAGTCCCTCTGGACGCTAACACATTCCAATCCCTCCCCTTCTATAAAATAACCCGATCTACTGTTTTTGCTACCTAGGTGGATGATTTTGCACTTCCCTACATTATACTTCATCTGCCACCTACCTGCCCAATCACCTAACCTATCTATGTCTCGCTGCATTTTTTTAATGTGGTCCTCTGTGTTGACACTTCCTCCTAGTTTTGTGTCATCCGCGAATTTAGATATATTAACTTCGATGTCCTCATCATGATCGTTGATGTAGATGGTAAATAGCTGAGGCCCAAGGACTGATCCTTGTGGCACTCCACTAGTCACATCCCGCCAATCTGAAAAGGACCCGTTTATCCCTACTCTTTGTTTCCTACCCGTTAACCATTCCCCAATCCACGTTAATATGCTCCCCCCAATTCCATGGGCCCTTTTGGACTAACCTTTTATGCGGAACCTTATCGAATGCCTTCTGGAAGTCCAAATAGACCACATCCACTGATTCACCCTTATCTAGTTTACTGGAAATATCCTCAAAAAGCTCTATGAGATTTGTCAAACATGACTTCCCTTTTGTAAAGCCATGTTGACTTGGCCTAATTATATTGTGCTTCCCTAAATAGCGCATTACCACATCCTTAACCAACGATTCTAAAATGCTTCCTATCCCTGATGTGAGACTAACTGGCCTATAGTTCCCCATCTTTTCCTTTCCACCTTTTTTAAATAGTGCTGTGACACTTGTGATCTTCCAATCCATAGGGACTGTTTCAGAATCCAAGGAATTTTGGAAGATCAGACATAAGGCCTCCACTATCTCATAAGTTACCTCTTTATAACCCTGGGATGCAAGCCATCCGGACCAGGGGATTTGTCACTTTTTAGTGCTAACAGTTTCTCTAGCACCAATTCTCTACAAATGAAAATTTCCCTAAGTTGCTAACTGTCCTTATCCCCTTGGTGCATCTCTATTGTTAATAGAGATACCTCAGGGAAGGTATTTTATGTTCTATTTCCCACTGCCCCGTGAATGTCTTGATTGCATGCTCATAATTTGTGGCTCATTATCACTAATTATTTCCCTTGGTATTCCATGCTGAGCAAACGTTGCCTTGGTCTTGTTTACTATGGTTTTGGATGTTGGGTCATTCAACTTTGTGCACTCACTCTATCTCGATGTATAATCTACTGTTATGAGGTCCTGTTTGCCATTATAATAAAACAAATCTGTTCATACCTTGGTCCAAGCTTTACTTGGTTCGTCATACCACATCATTACTTTGTGCCTTACCCAGTTTTGATATTTTGCACATGTTTCGCTCTTGTCAATGTAGTCCTCTATCTGCTTATTGATGCCTGGCAAAGCATTACTTCTCTAGTTATTCTTTTTGCCTTTTCTATTCCCCAATGTCCTTCATGTACATTCTTTCAGTATTATTGTTCAATCCCCTCAGTAACCGAAAACTTTTTGCTGGTATACTTCATGTCTATAGTCTCATATTGGATACTTCAGCCTTGATGCTGCTAATCGTCCCTCTCCTGTGAAAAAAATGGGAAAGATTTTTCACCTTTTCTTTTGAACTCTCTGTTTCCAGGTTTCTGTGGTTTGCTCTGTCCGTGTTGGTTAAGCTGTCAAATTACAAATGACCTGCACGAGTGTTGCTGCTGTGGAACCTCGGTAGCTATGAGAACTCTCATCAGAACAAAGTACAACATCCAAGTAAGTTGCCAGATATTACTGTCACATTGAAGTCATTTCAGAAGAGAGAGTGTAACCATGTGTCCCAGCATCTGATACAGACAAGGGCAGATTTACCAGCCACTCCATCTGGATAATGGTGATGTGGAGCGTTGGGTCAGAACTGATCTTTACCATTACAAACTGTGTACAATTTCATCAATTGCTTTTAACAGTAAAAGCTATTTCTATACATTTTAGATAATGGTCTTAAGACTATATGCAGGTTGTATTTTAGACTTCAGATAACTGAGAAACGTTTGGCCAACATTCAAGCTTCTCCACCAGAGTATTTCCCATACTCAGTGTGTCAGCCTGGCTTAATTCATAGCTCCCTCGCTTCTGAGTCAGAAGGTTTTGGTTCCAATTCCTGCATTGGGACTTTAAACTGTTAGTCTAGGTTGACACTCCAGTGCTGTGCTGGGGTAATACTGCATTGTCAGAGATACTGCTTATCGGATGAGATATTAAAGTGAGGTTAAGCGCTCTGACACGCTACCCTGCATGGAGGGTGCTATATAAGTGCAAGTTGTTGTTGTTGAGGTACCATCTGCCTGTTCAGGTAGACGTTAAAAACCCGTAGCACTATTCGAAAAGAAAAGTTTCTCTTGGTATCTTGGCCAAAAGTCCCCCAAATAAAAATTGCTCATTCACTGTATTGTTTGTGGAACACTTCTGTATGCAAATTGCCTGCCGCGTTTGTCTACAAATATATAGTCACTGTACTTTAAAGTGTGAAATGGTTTGAGACATTTTGGTGATGCCATAAGGCTCTATATGTGGAGTCCTGTAGCTTAGTGATGAGGGCGCTCACTTCGCAAACAAGACGACTCGGGTTCAAATTCCCAGGCAGGGCAAAATGTTAGGCAAGCTTCCTTACTCCACATGCTTCCGCTTACCTATGTAGGAACCTGGTTGTTGGTCGATTGGTGAATTGTTTTCCGGGGGTAATATTCCCTCAAAAAAAAGTGTGGTCACTCAATCCACAATTGTTTGTGAGACACTGCTGTGCGTAATCGGCTCCTGCATGTCGCTCACAAAATATACAGTCAATTCCCTTTACTATATATTCTGGGAAGCACTTTGAGATGTCAAATGCAAGGATTACTAATTTACCCTTCTGTGGTTTTTTAGGGATCCATCTGCAATGACTACTGTGCAACAATGTTTTGCCTGCAATGTTCCCTCTGCCAATTGAAAAGAGAAATAAAGCATCAAATGTGAGGAGACCAGATGTTTTAAAGCTGTATTGTAACTGGAATGGTAAGTGGAAGAAACCATCTGCTTTTCAAGGGAGTTTATTTGGCTGTTCCTACATAGAATTATATAACTGTACAGCACAGAAGGAATTATAGAATTCTAAGGCATGTGCCCTTTGCAAGAGCTATCCAAATTAATCCCCCTCCCCAGCTCTCTGCCCATAGCCTTGCAAATTTGTCATCCCCAAATATCTGTCCACTTCTCTCTTGAAAGTTGTTATCAAATCTGCTTCCACCACCCTTTCAGGCAGTGCAACCCAGATACGAACAATTCGCTGTGTGAAAAAATTTCTCCTCGTCTCTGATTCTTTCAACAATTATCTTAAATCTGTGTCCTCTGGTTAACAGTTAACAGTGGAAATAGTTTCTCCCTGTTCACTCTATCAAGTCCCCTCATAATTTTGAATACCTCTATTAAGTCTCCCCTTAACCTTCCGTGCTCCAAGGAGAACGGTCCTGGCTTCTCTAGTCTTTCCACATAACTCATTCCTGGTACCATTCTGGTAAATCTCCTTTGTACCCTCTCCAAGGCCTTGACATCTTGCCTAAAGTGTGGTGCCCATAATTGAATACAGTACTCTAGCTGAGGCCTAACCAATGTTTTATAAAGGTTCATCATAACTTGTGTATTCTATGCCCTTATTTATAAAGCCAAGGATCCCGTATGTGACATCTTTTCTAAAATCCCCTGAAGCACTTTGAGATGTCTCAATGACATGATAAGATACTATATAAAATGCCAAGATTATTATTATCTTGATGTGAACAATAAATAATAATCCTGCCACATGCTATGTGCCTGACTAGGAGCATTTACCTATTGGAGCTTTACCTCATGTTTACAAGACAAGCTTGTTCTCTGCTATCCTGATCAAATGCTGATCAGACATCAAGTCCTGGGTGAGTCTGAACTGCCTTTAGCTAAATGTCAACAAAATAGGCTTAATGATCACTGTGAGAGCCCAGTTACCTCTGTAAGGAATACCATTACCAGTTGGTCAGTTGACCTTTCGAAGAGGAACAAAAGAGTGACAGCAGAGTTGACATCGTGGGAGGACAGGGTCAGTTCTCAGGGTCAACCTGCTGCATCCCACGACCTCTGACTCATGTTCATTCCTTTCGCTTCAGCAAAGACCCTTCATGAGGGTCAGGTGGCTTTTGATACATATTGATCAATACTTTAGCACGAGTCATTTATTTAAGAAAGTTGAGAGATAAAAACATTTACATTCTGTTCCAGTGCGTTGCAGCCGCCCCTAAACGATACTTCAATATGTCCAATTTATTTCACTAATCATCTTTATTCATTTGAAGGTCTAACATTTGAATTGATGACTAACAAGTGGCTTATTTGCTTTGCAGCAAATACATTGATTGATGGATCGTGACATCAGCCTTCAAAGATCATGGAAATAAAACAAATTGAAAATAAATTCACGATATGATAATGTCAACATCTACCACCATGAATATCGGTGTTTGGTTCCCTTGCAGAAAATCTGACAAATTCCACTTTCTCCTAGGTCCCAACTTCCCTCAATATCATGTACCCCGCCCCCTCTGCTCTGCCCCAGCCCCTCCGACCCAACCCCTCCGCTCCACGCCCTCTACTCTGCCCTGCCCCCTCTGCTCCACCCCACCCCCTCTGCTCTTCGCCCTGTCCTCCCCGCCCGGCCGCTCCGCCCCTCCCCCTCCACCCCCCACCCCCTGCCCCCAGCCAATATGGTTGCCAAGCAGGTAGGTGACTTCTTCTTTAGATTCCTTCCCATGAAGCTCTTAAAATATACACAGTGCAACACAAAGTCTCTTCCCTCTGATCTTGTTTAATCCTGCATAAAGTGAGTAGATGAGTGAGAGCAATGCACTGTTCAAATGCACTGGGCTGCTCATTGCTTTCAAAACTTCAAGTAAACACAGCTTCCTCAAAGACGTAGTTATAATATCATATGTCCTTTACATATGTAGGTACAATAGATATTTTTGGTATTTTTTGTCGGTTTCGGTTTTGTGGTAGAAAAAAAGAATTTTATAAGAACTAAGAACTTTTATACTATGTTTAATGAGAATGTACACCTTGCTGGGCTAGGTATAAGTCTATGTTTATGCCTTTGACTATCTTCTGTTGTACTTTGTGGTTCATTTCGAAATAAATTTTATACTAGACCATCAGCTTAATTCCTACAACAACAAATGGCATTTATATAGCACCCTTCACATGGGATAGTACGTAACAGTGGCAGAGCCTAACCATGAGCCAAGGAGAGATGGGAGGTGACTATAGGTACATTCAAAGAGGAAGGTTTTCAGGTGTAGTCTGAAAAGAGGGAAAGCAAAGGGATTGACGAAGAGAGTTCCAAAGCATTGGGGCATAGTGACTAAAAGCATAGCCACCCATGGTGGAGCTGAGGGGATGAGGTATGTGTGGAAGGTGTGAGCTAGCTGAGCAAAGTGTGCAGGTAGAGGAGTGGGTATAAGCAGGTTGGAAAGGTAGGGAAGTGCCAGAGTGTAATTGATTTGTAAGTAAGTGTGATATCAAACCATTCTGCAATAGAGATCCAGCAGAGCCTGACATGGACTGGGGTGATGGTAGTGCAGAGTTTGGTACAGGCAGTGGAGTTTTAGATCAGTTGGATTTTGTGGGTGATGGAATTCAGGAGACTGGCAAGGAGGGCATCGGAAAAATTGTGGAGGGAGAGTTGGGAAGTCCGGTGAGTTAGCATAGTCAAATCTGAACATGATGACAGCATCTCTGTGGTCTGAGGGAAGAGTTAGTGATGGAAGCAGGCAATGTTGCGGAGGTGGTGAAAGGCAGAATGGGTCATGGCACAAATTTGAGGTTTAAAGGATAATTGACGGTCGAGAAGATACCATACTGACTCGTTAAGATGGAGTATGCATGATTTGTTGCTGATGGTAGACAAGCAGGAGAACCTCTGTCTTGTCAACATTCAACTGGAGCAAGTTAGTTCTCATCCAAGACTTGATGTCCAACATGCAATCAGTCATAACAGCAATGGTCCTGGAGTCGACGGCGAAGGCAGGGAGATAGAGGTGGGTATCATTGCAACATATGTGGAAGTTAACCCCATGCCTGCGGATAATTTTATCAAGCGGAAGCATGTACATATTAAAGAGGAGAGGTGGTGGCTGGAGGAGAAACCGTTCGTGGATAAAAAGTGGAGACGATGGGAAAGGTAAGAGTGAAACCAGGCAAGGACAGAAGCGTAAAGATGGAGTTGAGATAAGGGTAGGGGAGAAGAACTAAGTGGTCAACAGTGTCAAAGGCAACAGAGTTATCGAGAAGGTTGAGGAGACAGAGATCCCTGGTCTCGTAACTTTTACTAAGGCTGTCTCAGTATTGTGGGCAGCACGGAAACCAGATTGGAGAGGTTCATACAGGTAGTGGCGAGAGAGGAAAAAGCAAAGCTGGGAAGCAACGACTCATTCCAGAACTTCGGAAAGAAAAGGAAGGTTGGACTGGTAGCGAGAGAACAGAGGTGAGTCAAGAGAAGATGCTGGGAACACTCAGCAAGTCAGGCAGCATCTATAAAGAAAGGAAAGTGAGTCAATGTTTCGGGTCCACTTCATCAGAACTGGGGCATGTTGAGAGGGAGAGGCTTTAAAGGGCTAACAGAGAGGGGAGGCAGGGCAAGGAAGACAAAGGAGAAAATGGGTGATGAAGTCAGAGTGCGAGTGGGAGGGAGAGTTGAAGTGGCAGGAAACCGGAAGCTCAGGATTGTGCTTGCGGACAGAATGGAGGTGTTCGGCAAATCAGTCACCCAATGTCCGTTTTGTCTCCCCAATGTAGAGGAGACCACATCGTGAGCACTCTGACCTCTCCATCCATAGTCTCCTACGCTGTTCCAATGAGGCACAGCGCAAGCTCGAGGAACAGCACCTCATTTATCTGCTAGGGACCTTACAGCCCTCTGGCCTCAATATTGATTTCAACAAATTCAGACCATAACAGTTCACTTTCCCCTCCCCCACTTCTATGACCATTACCACATCATCTTGGTCCCAGACACACCTTTTCTCTCTCTGGTCTGCCTATTTTGTTGCAATTAACGCCTCTATTGTCCTGTTTTGTTGCAATTCCCCCTTTTTGTTTTGCATCATTAATACCTCTTTAACCCATCATCCCCTGTCCTCTACCCCATTTTTTCTTTTATCTTCCTTGTCCTGCCTCCCCGCTCTCTGTTAATCCTTAGAAGCCTCTCCCTCCCAACATGCCCCAATTCTGACAAAGAGTCGTGGACCCGAACCGTTAACTCACTTTCCTTTCTCCATAGATGCTACCTGACCTGCTGAGTGTTCCCCACGACTTCTGTTTTTGTTTCAGATTTCCAGCATCTGCAATATTTTGTGTTTTGGGTCAAGTGAAGATTTTTTTGAGGGCAGGGGTGATGACAGCTATTTTTAAGCAGGTGGGAACAGTGCCAGTGGACAGCGAGAGGTTGACAATGTCTGTCAGTAGGGTGTTTAGGACGTGGTGCTGTAAGGTAGAGAGGGGTAGGAATTGGGTCAAGAGAGCAGGTGGTGGGCTTCATTTGGAATAGATGGAGGTGAGAGAAGAGGGGGAGCCAGTCACCACGCTTGAGAGTAATTAGTATAAAGCACTTTGCTGGCCACAGCACAGAACCAACTTTGGTCAAAGTGATAGATGACATTTTATCCATCTACAACCAGGGCTCCCTCGTCCTCCTTGACCTCACTACTGCCTTCGATACCGTTGATGGCTGATCATCTTTCTGATGCAACTTTACTTCCGTTACAAGCATGTAATTAAAAGATGATTATTTTTAGAGATTGCCACATGATAGACTCCTGTCCTCTTCTCCCAATGGTGTTAATCAGAAACAGACTTTAAGGAAAAATCAAATAAAGCATATGTGGAAATATACAAGTTGTTAAGCAGCATGTGAAAGGGTGAGGCAGATCACCATAAAATGGGGCACACCCAGATTCTTTATTGTCTGTTTGTTCTGCTCTACGTTTTCAGCCTGCTCTGGTTTTGTTATGGAACAGTGATTGAATTTTAATGGTTCGTTTTACTAGTCTAACTCTTAACGTATTTACACAGAATTGCTGTAATGCTTGGGTGACTCAGCGTTCAACAACAGTACAGTACTTTGTTTAAGGTACTTTAAGATAACAGGTCTGTTCCTCACCCCACCCATTATTCATGTCTGACAAAGAATAACCTTTGACAGAGACACGGGTTGTCAGGACTGTGGGTCACCCAAGATTCTTATTGATTGTGTTAATGTACATAGATTTTTCTTTGAGTTAGAACTAACCACAAGTTCACTTCAATGTAATAGGGATTATTTTTGGTCAGACATGCAGAAACCCTTCTCCATGTTTAACAGTATCTCAGACAGACTGAGTTTCCCGCGTAGCTCTGGCTATTAAACTCATTTGTATGGCTCCAACTGCTGCCTCAGGTGAAATCAGTCAACCCATCCTGAGGTACATACTGTCCCTCATCTCTATTACTGTTACTGATTAGATAATCTTTTTGAATTACCAGAGCAGTCAAAATATATTTTTTGAAAGAAGCAACAACTACAAATGAAAATTGGCACAAGACTATCCCTTGGAAGAAACCCACCGTTGACGGCTGATCATCTTTCAGATGCAACTTTACTTCCGTTATAAGCATGTAATGAAAAGATGGTTATTTTTAGAGATTGCACATGATAAACTCCTGCCCCCTTCTCCCAATGGTGTTAATTTCATGTTAATACAAGTTTGCCACACAGTATTATAATTCCAATTCAGCCACATTTACATTACATCATCCATTTCCAAGGCCTGAATTCCTTCAGGGTCTTAGCCTTAAGATTTGTCTTTTAAAAAACATTGTTGGGTCAGTCAGATATCTAAGCCAGATTCAGAGCTCCATACAATTATACTGCTAACACATGGACATTTTCCTGTGTCTGGAATGAAATGTGCACATTCTCCCAGGAAGGATGCACCCCATTTACCATATCCAGAAAGTATAAAGGGCAAGTTAGAAAGAACCAAAGTTTGGGGACTACAGCATGCACTGAGTGGAGTTTAACCAGCTGGAGTTGAATCAGCTAAAACAGCATAGCTTGCCTTTGCAAGTACTGTCCAGCAAGTTTACTGCTGCTTGTCCAGCTAAGACCACTCTATCCATTAGGCTTGAGTTTGCAGGGTTAAAAGGAGCTGAGTGAGAATAGATCAATATAAGTAGGGGGGAGGGGTAGTGTAGGGGTGAGGGAAGGCAGAGAGGTGGGAGGGCGACCAAAGGCACGGTTGAAGAGAAGGGTCTTGAGACCAGCTTTGAAGGAGGCGAGGGAGGAAGCGAGGTGAAGGGACCATGGGATGGAGTTCCAGAGTGTGGGGGCAGATAGGCTGAAAGCCCGGGCACCGATGGCAGGGCGGGTCGGGCGGGAGACATGGAGCAGACCGGACCTCGCTGAGTGGAGGGAGCGGGCAGGTTGGTTGGGAGTCAGCAGGTCAGAGAGGTAGGAGGGGGCAAGGCCATGGACGGCCTTGAAAGTGAGGACGAGGAACTTGAACTGGGGGATGGGGAGACAGTGGAGTCAGGCGAGGGTGGGAGTGATGGGGTCACGGAGCCTGGTGCGTGAGAGTACACGAGCTGCACAGTTTTGGATGATCTGCAGCTTGTGAAGGGAAGAGTTGGGAAGGCTGATGAGGAAGGAGTTCCAGTAGTCGAGCCTTGAGGTGACGAATGCGTGGGTGAGGGTTTCAGCAGCCTGAGGTGTGAGGCAGTGGCGGAGTCTGTCAATGTTGCGGAGGTGGTGGTAGGCAGTGCCGGTCATGGCGCGGATGTGAGGGAGAAAGGACAGTTCAGGGTCAAACAAGATATCCAGGTTCCTGACTGGCTTAGTGAGGTTGAGTGTGCAGCCGTGGAGGCTGATGCTGCCAGTGCCCAAGGTGCGGTGGCGTTGGCGCGAGCCAATCAGGAGGACCTCGGTCTTGCTGACGTTGAGTTGGAGAAAGTTGGCCCTCGTCCAGGACTTGATGTCGGACAGGCAGTCGGTCAGGATGCCAGTAGTCCTGGAGTTGAGGGTGGAGACAGAGCGGTAGAGTTGGGTGTCACCCGCATACATGTGGAAATTTACCCCATGTCTGCGAATGATGTCACCAAGGGGGAGCATGTAGAGGGTGAAGAGGAGGGGCCCGAGACAGAGCTCTGAGGAACACAGCACAAAACGGTGTGGGGGCTGGAGGAGAGGCCGTTTGCTGCGACAAAGTGGAGGCGGTGTGAAAGGTAGAACCTGAACCAGTCAAGGACAGAACCTTGAAGGTTAAGGTGGGAGGTGAGGTGGTGGAGGAGGATTGAATGGTCCAAGGTGTCAAAGGCAACGGAGAGCTCGAGGAGGACGAGGAGACAGAGGGAGCCCTGGTCGCACATGGTCAGGATGTCATTCGTGACCTTGTGGGCAGCACAGAAATCTGATTGCGGGGGGTTCATGGAGGGAGTGGGAGGAGAGGAAAGAGCGAAGCTGGGAGGCACCGGCTCTCTCAAGGACCTTGGATAGGAAAGGTAGGTTTGAGATGGGCCGGTAACCGGATAGCTGTGATGGGTCGAGGGAAGGTTTCTTCAAGGTGGGGGTGATAATGGCTGCTTTGAGGGGGGAAGGAACACCACCATCCTCTTGCTCACATCCCGGCTACCGATCACAATCTATTGAGCAATGTTTCCATGCTAGCTGTGAGGAGCTGTACTACTGTCCACTAATCAAGGAAGATACTAAACACTGAATATAGGAGTGAGCAGATGTTCCTGAATTCACGATTGTGCAGAATTTTAGAAAATTCTTAAATTCAGCCTACATTTGGAAGGAGGTCTGTTTTAGTAACAATGCAAAATGACTTTTTAAGATTTTTTAAAAAAATTCAGCATATTCTCAAATTTCAAAACAATTGTTTTAGATCTAAGAGCAGATGGTATTGTTCTATCCCATTAAAATATGGTGCTCTGGGTCCAACGTCTCAGCAGCTGATGCAAAAGCAAAGCACAAAAAAAAGCTGTCTTGAGATCATTGCTAATATCATTTCCTGTGCGTTGTGTGGAGTCCCGTATCGAAGGGATTAGCGAGCTCGCCTTGCAAGCAAAAGGACGCGGGTTTGATTCTCGAGCAAGACAAAACCTTAGGCAAATTTCCTTACTTTACCTGCTTCTACATCTAGTTGTTAGTTGATTAGCTGATCGCTTACTGGGGGTAATAATCTCTCCCCCCCGAAAAAAAAATGGTCACTTAATCCACGACTGTTTGTGGGACACTGCTGTGTGCAATTAGCTGCTGCGTTTTGCCCATAATCAATCCAGTTTACAGTATAATAATAATAATCCTTGAATTTAATATAGCGCCTTATAAAGTCGTTGTGACGTCTCAAAAAGCTTCACAGAATATACTGTAAAGTGAATTAACTGTATTCTGTGGGTGAAGAACAGCACCCAATTGCGCACAGCAATGTCCCACAAACAGTCGTTGATTGAGTGACCACATTTTTAAAAACTTTAAAACCGGGTTCCTACTTACTACTAGGTAAACAGAGGCATGTGGAGTAAGGAAACTTGCCTAGAACCCGGGTCCTCTCACTTGCAAGGTGAATGCACTAACCACTATGCTACAGAATTCCACTATACTATATATTCTGCAAAACGCTTTGAGATGTCTCAACGACGTGCTAAGGCTATATCAAATGCAAGGATTATTATTGTGTATGTGCAAAGTGAGACTTGTGGCACTTTCTGGTCATAATGAGTGCGCAACCTGACAATTTGCAAGTTAGCAACAAGTTAGCGAACAAACTTGATTCACACAGTAACTTTGGGGATTAAAAACAGATATGAGTTGAGGACAATACTGTAGCCTCAATTTTAAGCAATCCAAGGCATTACTTTATACGAAGGGCATTATATAAATGTAGTTGCTGTTGTACTATCAAAAAATATTAACTCTCACTGTCTGGGCTCACAGACTTTTCTAATCACTTTTCTAACTTAATTGTCTCCAATATGTAGTTTATTCCCTTATGCTGCCCCACCCAGCTCAGCCTTTCACACTTGTGGTCTCTGTAAAGTGCTGAAAAACATGATCCTATATTAAAGTGTAATATAAGTGTAAATTGTGGTTGTTTTTACTCAGCTCCGGTTGTGGATGACACTGGCAGGGCCAGGATTTATTTACCATTCCTGTAAACTGCTGCATTCCTGGAAGTGAAGCGGCTTTGCTCCCACAATAGTGGTGGGTGGGGAGTTGGAGGATTTTAATACTGAGTGGATGCATGAGTGATTCGGAGATAATGAATTCCTATGAGACTCGTGTTGTTTAGAGACCAAATAGTTTATCTTGAGTTAATACTGTACCAACAGAAAGTCAAGTCCAGACTTGAGCCAATGCATTACGTGACCAGTAAAACCAAACCACTTTGGTAATGAAGTCCTTAGATTGCAACATAAACTAATTTAGATTGTAGCATATTGATATGCCTGTGCGTGGCAGGATATGTGCGTATGCACATTTGGGTGGGGCACACAGTATCTTCATTTGTTATTGCGGAAGAGATCCATTTTGTGGTTAAGAGGTCAAAGTCTCTAATAGTTCAACATATTATTGATGTCTATAAAATGCTTCATACTTCACTTTCTTTACAGAATGCATTTCTTTACAGAATGCAAAGGCTCTGCTTATTGTGTTGCAAGCAGCCAAGAATGTCGAGGTTATTCACCTAATTCACTGAGGTGTAACGTTTTTGCTTATGACACACCTGGCGACAATAAAATGGTACAATAAGGTCGAGTCTTCAGTTCTTTTTTTAAAAAAATTCTGAATTCCACTTTATAAAGCACAACATCATTTCATTGCATTTATTCATAAACAATTAATGCACTCGGAACTGTTTCCAATCGATATTCAATTCTGTAGCTCAGTGGTTAGAGCACTCGCCTTGCAAGTGAGAGACCTGGGTTTGATTCCCAGTGGCGCAAAACGTTGGGGAAAGCTTCCTTACTCCACATGCCTCTGTTTACCTAGCCGTAAGTAGGAACCTGGTCGTTAGTCAATTGGTGGACGGATCCCTTTTTACTGGGGTTAATAATTCCTTCAAAAAAAGTCACTCAATCCACAACTGTTTGTGGGACACTGCTGTGTGCAATTGGCTGCCGCGTTTCGCCCACAAATTATACAGTCAATTCACTTTACAGTATATTCTGTGAAGCGCTTTGAGACGTCTCGAAGACGTGACAAGACATTATATCAAATGCAAGGATTATTATTATCAATTTACTGTGGATATATTCTGAAAATATGTTTCCTGTTGATAGTCAATTCTCTGTAAAGATATCATAGAATATTACAGAAGAGAAAGAGGCTATTTGGCCCATCGTGCCTGTGCCAGCTCTTTGGAAGTGCTACACTATCAGTCCCACTCCCCCACTCTTTCCTTTTCCTTTTTTTTCCATGTTTTTCTTTTTCAAGTAGCTACCCAATTCTCTTTTGAAAGTTGTTAGCGAACCTGTTTGCACCACCCTTTCAAGCAGTGCATTCCAGACTAACAACTCTCTGTGTAAAAATGTTTCTTCTCAGCTCCCCTCTGGTTCTTTTGCAAATTATCTTGAATCTATGTCTCTTGGTTAACGACCCACCTGCCAGTGGAAACAGTTTCTCCCTATCTATTTTATCAAAACCCCTCATAATTTTAAACATCTCTATTAAATCACCCCTTAATCTTGTCTACTCTATGGAGAACAATTTCAGCTTCTCTAGTCCCTCCACATAACTAAAGTCCCTCATCCCTGCTACCATTCTGATAAGTCTCCTCTGCACCCTTTCCAAGGCCTTGAGATCCTTCTTAAACTGTGATGCCCAGAATCGGACAAAATACTCCAGCTGAGGCCTAACCGGTAATTTATTAAGATATAACAGAACTTCCTTCCTTTTGACGATATGGTTCTATTTATAAACCCAAGGATCCCACATGCTTTTTTTTACAGCTCTATCAACCTGTCCTGACACCTTCAAAGACCTTCATATATTCTGAAAACAAATAGAACAAGACCTTTGTCTTATGTTCTAAATCTGATTTTGAAACCAATGTGTATATTTCTAGATTTGTGACTTCAAATTTACAACAGCAGCAATTTGCATTGATATAGCACCTCTCACAGGAAGTAAAAGTGGCCTGTACCAGAACAGTGTGTAGGAATATTCTGATGGTACCGAGCAAAGTATATTGTATGAATAAGTCTCTGACATCTGTTTGCCTGTGTATCTTTGTGGTTTTCTCTCCCTCATTTGCTGTCTCTGCCCCACTCTATCGCTATCCTATCTCCCTCTGTTGGTTGCACACAGCTTGTATGTGCACCACTCTGTACAGCCTATCTCTCTCTCTTCCTTTTGTAAGTGTTCATCTGTGAGTCTTTCCTTCTCTTTGTTTCAACATTGTCCATCAAAAACTGTACTACCCTGTTCTGCTGTCTCAGTGCGTTCTAAAGTATTATTTTGGTTACATTTATTTCCTCAGTTGCATATAAAATTGTGTATACCTCTGTAAGTTCCCATCTGAGACATTTTCTTTCATAATGAAGATCCCTAACTTTTCTAATTGTTACTCACAGCTCACTCCAACCTTGATGAGGGCTCCCTCTGTCTCCTCGTCCTCCTCGACCTCTCTGCTGTTTGATACCGTGGACTACTCTATCCTCCTCCACAGGTCTCCTTTCACTTTAACCTTCAAAGTTCTGTCCTTGAATGGTTCAGATCCTATCTATCATATTCGCTCCACAAATGGCTTCTCCTCCAGGCTCCGCACTGTTCCGCATGGTGTCCCTCAGGGCTCTGTCTTCCGTCCTCTCCTCTTCAACCTGTACATATTCCCTCTTGGTGACATCATCTGGAGACATGGAGTCAACTTCCACATGTATGCGGATGACTCCCAACTCCATCTCTCTGCCTCCACCCTTGACCCCAGGATCACTGACTGTTCAGGGCTTTTGGATGCCCTCCCAACATGAAAGTCGCTTTACAAACCTATTTCCTATATGCATTTATGGGTAATAAGCTTCATTTGCCAGTCATAAACTCATATGCATACTGTTTTGAGCTCCCTTTGTAAGACTTTTACTGCCTCTTCTGATTCCAGTTACCCCCAACTTGCTGGCTTCTGAAAATGTATACATCAATGGCCTTAAACTTGGTTATTTATGTATGCAAGGAAAAGGAAGGATCTCAATACATGGATAATACCTCCCCCATTATGATCTAGCTCTCCCTGGCTTCTTTCCCTTCAGCCAATTTTAAGTCCACGTCTTGCTCTCGATCAGCAACTCAGTTTGTGAAGGAGTCTTTCATGGGGTACTTTGTCAAATACCTTTTGGAAGAATAGATATACTATATCATATGGCTTCCCAGAGTCAATTTCGGACATCACCTCCTCAAACGTATCAATGATATGGTTTAGACAACCAGTAAATGGAAAATAAAAAAAGCATTTAGAATTTTTTTTTAGGAAAAACTTATTTTAAATGTTTGGAATACCCTACCTGGTAATTACAAGGTAATCAAGACAAACCCATTGTGGGTATTCAAAGTATTGGACAACTACTTATTGATAGTTAATGTAAGACCTTTGATGGGTTGAATGGGTCTTTTCTTAAACCTGGTTTGTCTTGGCTTTTTCTGGGTTAATAAAAGTTGGACCTTACAATGACTAAATGGAGATTGATTTCCAAATATGGAGAAGAAATTCCTCTTACTGGTGAAGGTGAAGCTCATTTTTTATTGGTCAGCTGGTTGTTTGATAGGTACAGAAACCCATCACCATGTTTAAGAGGATCCAAACCAGGCTGAAGGTTCTGCATAATTAAGCCACTTACACACGGAAATTTCCCTATGTCTGGAATGTACACACATTCTCTCCATGGAGGGACACATCTTGCTTAACTAATTATGATAATATAATAACAACTCTTGCATTTGATGTAGCACCTTATCATTTTGTCAAGACAACTCAAAGAGCTTCACAGGGTATACTGTAAAGAGTAACTGTGTGTAATTTGTGGGCAAATTATGGAGCTTAGTTTGGCAAGAACCAAGGTTTGGGGACACCAAAATATGCATTAGGGTACTGCGGGAGTGTCACCAGCTAAACCACACAGCTTGCCGTTGAGAACATAATCCAGAAATGTTCCCAAGCTTCTTGTCCATCTAGATGCAACCTACCTATTAGGGCTCAGCTTGTAGGGTAACAGGAGTCAAAATGGAAGAATCTCTACTCCCAATCCAAATCAGCTTTAAATATTTTCCTCTGATAATCTACTGTATTATCTTCTAATTGTGCCAAGCCTTTCTTCATTCCCACAAAATTTTCAAATTTCCAAACCGATACACCTTTATCCAATTTGACCACAAATCCTATAATGGTCTCCATTTCCTAAATGTTCTCCTGCATTCAAGTTAATCACCTGCCCTGGCTCATTCCCCAGCAATGCCTTGTTTTTTCCAGTGGCTATCTTAACATACTGTTCTAAGTAATACTCTTTAATAAAATCTAAAAGACAATCCCCATTCTAGTCCTAGATTTGTCTTTTCCCAGTCAAGCAGGGGATAATTAGGGCATTCCAGATCTTGTTTCTTCCATATTTAGGGAGAGGGAAGCAATTATTCACATCGTTATAAAATAATGAAATTTGGATTAAAAAAGGCCCTTCTGCCCATTTGATCATCCTTATAGAATACCAATTCACCACTCAATCAACCCCGGCCCATCATTTGCCCTTATCGAATGGGGGATTGTTCAAATGGGCCAAAGGGCCTCTGTTTCCTTCCATTCAACCAGTTACGGTCCATGTGTTTGTTTGGTAATTATTTTGATACCCACTGGCACCAGTTCGTATGGAGTCTATTGCATGGTACTCCTTCAGAGGCTTTTAGGAAGTACAGCTATATTAGGTTGCATGGCTTCTCACGGTCAATTTGGGATCCATAAAAAAGGATGTTTGGTCAAGCCAACCTCCAAACCTGTGTTGACTCTGATCTTTTAGATTATTTCACTCAGGAACTCTGCCATTCTATTTCTGATTATCGATTTTTTAGTTTTCCAATGATGAGGTTGGACTAATTTGTCTGTAATTTCTCAGGTGTGGCTCCACCTCCCTTCTTGAATATCAGAACCACATTTGTGTAGATTTATATTTTTAAAATTTCATAGCAAACTTTCCAATCTTGAAAGACCTTAGCAGTGTGTACATAATGGGAAAAATCCAATATACATATAGTTAAATAGATAACCCCAAATGCCTTGAATTAATTACAATGATAATGTACTTGAATCAAATACTTGGTTATAGCACCATCCTGTGGTTGTAATAGAGACAATTTTCTGTTAATTTTGCAATACATTATTTTATTGAATTGGGTCTCAACTTTCAACATATTTTCCCAACTCCAGAATTTGGGTTCAAATCTCTGTTAGTTGTAAGGATCTTAAGTTAAATGAATGTAGGCAGTCTTAACTCTCTCCCACAGCAATAAGATGCCAGTAATTAAATTTGAACATGTCTGGAAGGGGAAACAAATGTTACAGTGGCGCAGGAGTCTTCTGGGATGAGAGAGCTTCAGAAGATGCAGAAAGAACATTACAATGCATCTAATTTGTATTGATCTGCCAATGTGTTAAGTGGGAACATGAACATCACTCGCCTCGAAGAGCACAGAATTCAACCCATCTTTTTTATTATTTTTTAAAAAACCTGTAAAAGCAAAACAATTATTTTGCTTATAGCAACGGTAAAGTATTTTCCAATACAATTCACTCTAAAGAGCACATTGTGAAAGCAATATCGCTCTCTGCTTTAAGAAGCGTTTATTTATTGAATGACAAGTTGTGGTAGAAGTATACGCTTGCTCTGCTTTTCTCTGGAGTAAACAACCAGACTGGTTTTCTTTGATAGATTATAGGGTCAAAAAGTAGTTTCACAACTTTCTAATTATTTAACAGCAAACTGAGTTACAGTCCTTGGGACTCAACACTAAGGAACCAAACTCACAGAAGACATATCTGGCCGAACCAGAAACTCCTCAAACTGTGTCCGTGGTGCAATGCTTGATCCAGTGTTATTGAAGATCGAGGGGGAATGGTGAAATAAAATACACCCCCCCCTTTAGTGCAGTGAAATGCACACATGGTGAAAATTTCTGGAATTTTTTTTAAATAACCACAAATTCAAAACAAAGTTCTTGAAGAAACCATTTGAATATTTTAAATAGGGGCAGCTGAATCTGCTGGTGGCTGTGATACCAGCAATCTGGTTCACGGTGCTATTGTGACATCTGAGCCTCCATGGCCTGTGCTGTCCACTCGGGTGCTGCCTGGCTGATCTTCTCCAGGAGGTTGTTGACTTGGAAACAAAGTGATTGGATCTGTTTGTCCCACGTAGGCAATGTTTCGCGAGCTGAAAGAGTAAACATGATACAGTAGAACCCCAATGCGGGTTTGCTTAAAGTATGTTTGGGGTGTGGATTCGCAACATCAATTTATCAATTATTCCAAAATATGCGCAGAAAGTCAACCGCTCGCTTCAAATTACATTGTGTCGCTTCAAGACACTAACCATTTTATCACATGCTCAAAAATGACCAACTTCAGGTAATGTTGCTGCCACCGTCATTTACTGCATACAAAGAGGTATCGTTGGTGGCGACTTGATAACCCAGAAGTTGACCAAATGTGGGAAGCCAGTTGAGTTTCTGTAAACATGCACAGTGACCGGTGATCGTGTCGCAGTGCAACATTGCTTAGAATTTTATGGAGTACCAACTTTTGTGTTACAATAAGGTTCCACTGTAATTAATTCAAAGAATCCGAAAAATGGCATAGAGCCCCACATACTAAGCAATAAGAAGGCGACAGGCCAACAATACTCAAACTGGGTGGAATCATTGATAATAGTTGCAACATACAGTGGAGGTCAAACAATAGAAAATTTAACCCAAGCTTCCAGACTATTTAGTCAATACTCCAGGAGCCTGCCCTCCTATATTGAGAATGGCCCAATGGTTTCCCAGCATGAGCTTGTACCATCAAAAGAATAAGGTATGGAGAGGCACGCCCCCACACTAATCTTTGTTATGTGTAACTTATTAGGATAAAAAAATCTGTTCTCTACAGTAAAACCTTTCCATATGATTTTAGCATTTCTCTACCCCATCACCCTCCCCCCCTCCCCTCCCCCACACACACCCAGTAAAGGAAACACAAGCATATACAAATCAGCCTCTATTCTGGATGTGAGGTGTGGTCAAGATCTTGTATCAGACCATTGCTGCTCAGTGACTAGCATTTGATATGTCTAAGAATATCTAAATACAGTACTTTACGCAATGCATTACTGAAGTGATTTGTTATGTAGACAAATGTGGGAGCTAGTCTGTGCCAACAATGGGATGATATCTCAGTGATTTCCTGATGTACTAAATTGGGTGGGTTGGCAAACAGAGAATGTGTACAAGGTTTTAAGAGGGTTTTGATATACTCGATAAATGGTCAGGTTTAATGCTAATAAATATGAGGTATTGTAATTCACAAAAATATAGTTAGGATTTATAGCCTGAAGGGTAAAATATTCAATGGAGTAGAGGTGCAGAGAGATTTGGGAGTAAAATATATAAATCACTAAAAGTAGGAAGCAGATTAAATAGGGGTTTTGAATATATAAGGAGAGAAATCATTTGAATAGGACATTGGTTACAATACAAAATTACATTTGTAAAGGGCCTTTACAAGGAGGAGGGTCTTGAGGAGTGAGTTGAAGGATCCAATGGATGGAGTGAGGTAAGGGAATGTGGGATGGAATTTGAGAGGCTGAAGGCCCGACCACCGATGGTGAGGCGGGGTGGACCAGATGGGGGACGTGGAGCAGGCTGGAGCGGAGGGAGCAGACAGGTTGATAGGGCTTTAGCAGGTCGGAGACGTAGGAGGGGACAAGGCCATGGAGGGCCTTGAAGGCGAAGACGAGAATTTTGAACTCGATCCTCTGAGGCGCGGGTGGGTGTGATACAGTCACGGAGCCTGGTGTAGGAGAGGACACAAGCTGCAGAGTTCTGGATGATCTGCAGTTTGTGGAGGGAAGAGTTGAGCCTGGTTAGACCAACGTCAGAGTATAGTGTTCAGTTTTGGGCTCCCAACTTCAAGGAATAATGTTAGAGAGATGCAGGGCGAGCAAAGAAAATTCACAAGCGTTAGCTGAGGTTTGGGAAATTATGTCTATGAAGAGAGGCTGGCCACATTGGGGCTTTCCCCATGAACAGAGGGATATGGCAGAGGTGTATAAAATTCTGGAGAGGCATGACAATGTAAAAAGGCTATGACAATTAGTTGGAAAAGAGGAAAGAGAATGGCTGAGTAGACCCCATCCCCCATATAATTTCTCTCGCCGCTGTGCAAGTCCCTTTTCCTCCATTCAGTGCTTTCCCCAACAGCTCACCATGTTGAAATTGTGCACACGAAACTCTGTGATGCATTTATGAATCACCTGACCAGCTCAGTACGCCAGAATTTAAACAAGTAGGATGCTGAGCCATCAATATTAAAACTAGAGAAATAAGAAGCATTTAAGAAGAGAGCACTTACAGAGGAACTTACTTTCAAAGTGAACAATGCTATCGATCTGATCAATGAATCCATTCATTCGTCCTTCAGTGATCATCTGTGATGCAATTTTTTCTGCCTATTTGAGAAAGTTGAAAGGGAAAATGAGACTCTCCAGAAATGTTACAAATACATATTCAGCAAAAACTGACCAAGCAGAAGAAAGATGAAACCAACAGGTTAAAAGTTAGTTAAAACACAAAGAATCATAGATTCACCAAAATTACAACATAGAAGGAGACTTCTCATTGAGCCAATAGTACGTGCTTTTCAATGAAGCTGTGCAACAAAATACACTAATAATCCCAAATCTGTATTGTTTCTCCATATCATATGCAGTTTCATTACTCTGGTTCCTGACGTATGGTCAGGCAGGTCCACAGTACTCCAAGGCACTGATGCTGACAGACCAACCAGGATTCGGAGAGTCAGATTAGTCATTGGGGATTGAATTATTTCCACTCAGCTTCTGTTAACCTTGCAAGCTAAAGTCTTAATGTGCAGGATGATCCCCTAACATCCCTGCCCTCCACCCCTTCTGATCCCAACACCCAGCTCGGGTCCAAATTCCTGACTCCCAAGCATCTTTGGACGTTCTCCCAACCTGAAAGACGCTATACAAATGTAATTTGTTATGGTTGATCTTAGCTGGACAAGCAATTGTATCTGCTTAAACTCTAGCAGTATCCCAACAAGCATTTGATGTGAGAGGAGTCACCTCACAATCCCCGAGGGAAATGATTCTTCAAAGTGTCCGCCAGTTCTATCAAGAATGATTCACAGATAACCAGAGATAAAGTTCCTCTTACTAGTAAGCACAGTGACAGAGATACAATATCTGTTTGTATCAGGAATGTTGTTCATTGATGTTAACCCAAACTTTAGAAGAAAGTTTACTACTCTGCCAATATGGCATTTTCATTTTGCATACTGGTCATCCATAGGACTCGGTTACTGCTGAATTCAGAGCTGATCTGTGCTGTGAACAGGCATCCATCTGGAAGTGGATTGAGAGTGACCACCTGTCGGAGCAGGATCTGAACCCAGATACACAATCTTCTTTTAGCTAAATGGAAGTCTTAGGCTCCAAACAATGTATACCTGTTCATCCACTCCTCTAGGATCCAGCTTTTCTTCAATGCAGAACAAAAGAGAATACAAATTCAATACTTTGGTAGCTTACCTTGGCTGGCGGGATTTCTAGTAAAGCTCCCAGTTCTTCAAACGTAATATTATTGTACAGTTTACTGGCAGAGAGCAGGTTGTGTTCAATGACTGCTCTGTCCAGTATACTGGAGCCTAGTAGCAAGGGAGGAACGTCAGACCATTACAACATAGGTAAATTACAATATTTAAAGTTCAAGTTACTAGCCAGAGGTTGCAGTGCTAGAAGTCACCAGAACTAGAACTAGTATTATGGTAAGTACCCAAATGTGTAGCTAGTGCAGTGAGAATACAGTTGAACCTCACCTTAAGAAATGAGGGCAACTCACAATTCAGACTACTTTTTTTTCCCCCACAGTGGTTTATTTATGCTTAAATAATGAGGGCAAAATAGGGCCATTAACTCCCCTTTATTGGGAATTTCCATTATAGCAATCTGTATCTGCAGTTTCCACTGTTTGTGTCTGCAATTTCCCAAATGGCAGTTCTTAACATGAACTGAGAAGCGGGAAGGACTAAGAAAGGGCCAGACAATGTCCCAGGGGAGAAACACACGCCCAGCAGTGAATCTTTGACTCTCACTTGGGAGCTGGTCACAGGTCACTCTCTTGGCTAGGGATAGCACTTGATGCTGGATGATTGGAGGAGGGGGGTGGTTATTATTATTAATTGTATAATTCAACAATCTCATATCCCTGCAATCTATTCAATTTTGGGGTTGCAGCTACTTTCCTTCACACCACTCAACATCCAGGACTAGTTCACCCAACATTGTAAAACTGGTACATTTTTTCATTTGTCACAGAACCAGGTTAAAATTCTTCTTGTATGATGCACTGAGACAGTAACTATTACCCAGACAGTAACCAATTTAATATGGCGTGTTCAAGAGGTAACCAAAGTGTGGAGTGCATTCCTGCTACAGTCAGCAATAAGTGTGTTAGCACCGATTAACAATTATGTATTGTAGTGCCAAAATATCACTGAAATCTAACCAGACTCCCTAAAGTTAATTAATTATGGTAAGTACCCAAATATTGCAGTGCATCAAAGCTTCAAAGTGCTGTACCATTTAAAGCTATGGGGAAAGGGAAATAAAACCATCCCACCAGACCACTCACAAACAGCCAACCAGTCAGTGCATAGAAAGAAGCCTGAGTGCAGGCTTCCTGCTACCCATGTGGCAGTGTATAAAAAGAGGGGAGACCACTACAGGATTTGAATTAGAAATTCTGGGCAGACGCAGTTTCTAACATTCATCTCAATTAATGGCATTTCTAAGGTGGTGGACAAAACAATAATAATAATCCTTAATATAGCACCTTATCAAGTCTTCGAGAAGTCTCAAAGCGCTTCACAGAATATACTATAAAATTAATTGACTGTATATTTTGTGGACATAAAAGTCACTTTACATAAAAACACAGAAGTATCAAAGCACCTTGCACATTTATAATAGTCTAGATTCTAATAAAATTGATACGTTAAAGGTTTTTTCTTATATCACAATCACAATATAAATAAAACACTTGACAAGCCACTGAATCCAGATTTAATCAAACTCATGAACAGAGTCATTGGCTTATCACTGAATATCCTCCACATTATCAAAACATTTTCCAATGAAAGGAATGGCAAGCTTTACTATGGTGTTACTGACATCCCGAAGTGTTAAAACTGGAATGAGACCAGTGGCATTCTGCCTTACATAAACGGTTTGCAAATTTAAATGAAAAATTAAAAATGCAGTAGGATAGCTATTCCTCCAGACCAGGTTCACAAGAGCAAGCTGAGGAAACTATAGTGATAGTACCTCATGCTACCTATCAAAATGTTTGGTCTATCAGTAAGAACAGACGACCACATCTTGCTTTCCACCTGACCCATAGCCAGGATGCAAGGGAGGAGGTTGTTGAGACTGCATTATCCACAACTATTGCATTTTTAATTTTTTTTAAAAAAAGCGAATGCTCTCAGGAATAAATGAGAGTGTTAAAACAGCATTGAAAAGCGTACCATTCCGACAAGGCATGCTATCAGCATCGTGCACAAACCATTCTACACACTACAAAAAGGTGTGGAACACACCTTCAGGACAAAAACCGACTGTGTAGACTTTACCATCAGCAGTGGTGGCTTTTTGATGAGGCATGAGCATGGCAGCAAACTCCTGCAGCTGGTTCCCTCGAATAATTCTATCCAGATACATTTTCTCTAGAATGCCATAAGCTGCTAGCTGCTGGCATCGCTCATCCTTAAACAGGGTAGCCAGCATGCGGGAACGCTGCTGCCCTAAAGAGGAATCAAAAGGTCAACAAGACTAGAATTATTTATTTAAATTGTTTTAACACAATCTTCAATCATAGACTCTTACAGACCAGAAGCAGGTCATTTGACCCATCAAGTCTGCACTGGTGTTTTTCTCCACGAGCCATCCAATCTCAGATTACTGCCTACTCCTCGTACCATTGAATACTTTTTTTCATAAGTTTAATTTCCTTTTAATATCTCTCCCACATGTTTATGAACACAATCAGAACTGGGTTTCCGCAGTGGCAAACTTTCCAAATGTACTTTTGTGATATATAATCGACAGTTTGGATACATAAGAATTTAGGATAAACCTAAAAAAAACTATAATGGTGTGATTTTTAAACTGTGTGTAGCATGGAAACACAACCAACCCTTTGTGACAGTGTAAAGCTTTATATCCATTATGTCCAACTGATTAAAAAAATAGCCTAGTTTACATCAAGATTAAAGTTTCCAACTTTGAGACAGGTAATTGGCTGAACGCAACTGTTAGCTTACTTCTTACTCTTACAGCTGCTGGGTTTACACACACGCCACACACACACGCTATTTTATAACGTTTTCTCTATTTATGCTCCGACAGTTAAAAACAAAGCATAAACATTAACTCTGAATCCATTTCTCAGGCTAAATCTCTAGGCTTTTTCTCTGCAATGAATTTTAATTGTGTATTGCATGGAAACAAAATCAGTTTCCATGCACCAGATTAGATGCATAAAATTCACCTTAGAAAATGTGGAAAACATTTATCCACAACAACAAGCCTTGGTTGAGAATTTAACAACTGGCTCTCCCAAACATTTGGAATCAAGTGCTTCACATGAAAATAGTACATCCTTTAATATTGAATACTAAGATGCAATTTATGCCTTTTTGATTTGAGGATACGGCAATTGTATGCAAAAACTTTAAACTGTTGAGAAGTTAATTACTGAAGCAGGGTAGTTGTACTGGTACTGTTGGGATTTATAGCTAGAGATCTGGGCTCAAATCGGATAACTGGTGACATTTAGACTGCAGACTTTACAGACAAGGTTTCTTGCATCTGAACTGGCTCACTGGCCAAGGGACAGTGTGGAGCACAGCTATGAAGAAGTCTGCAGCCCACACCTTCCCATTCTCTTGCCTGAAGTTCAAAGTAGTTGGTTGCAAAAATACATTACAACGAGAGCAAAATTACAATTAAAATATATTTCTGCAAATGCTCTGTTCTTCAGTTGCAGGTGTAAATTATCCATCCATAGAGAACACCAGGTAAATTCAATATTTTAGATATTGTTGGCCTACATCCCAAATAACGCCCCCCCCCAACAAAAATGGGAGGTCATTTTATTGCTTGAGGTGCCCGCAGCTTGGGTGCTAAAGGCCTTGGATATAAACAAATTACCTGCTGATGCAAGGATAGTGCAGTGGAGAGCATGCTTCAATGCCTCTAGCCGCTCAGTCTCATGAACTATAGATTTATACGAAAGTTCATTGTATCTTTGAGCAGCTTCTATAAACTTCCGTCTATAGTCAAGAACACGAGCATAGCACACCTGAGGTCAAAAGCAGAGAATATTTTATTTTCAGAATATCAAAACCTTTCAATTATCTAAAGGATCTAAGTGATAAAAAGTACAGGTTATTTCTTGTAAATAATCCTGGTTTATTAATATTTTTTAAAAGACTTCAAGATTATCTTGGTAAACAGAATTTCAAATATTTGAATGAATTGAGACTCATGTTGTATGATTCCTTCTGCTGCATCGCCCAAATAGCTGTTCTTCAAGTTTGAGCCGAGACAGTATGTCTGGAGCAATGTGGGTACCACAGCCAAGCCTGGACCTGTCCACATCTGGTGACATACAACATGTTCTTCAGCAGGGCTGATGTGTTCCTTGCCTTCCACAACAACAACAAAAAGATTGCATTTATAGAGCGCCTTTCACGTCGGGAGGACGTCCCAAGGGGCTGGACAGTTGGGTCGGGACCTGAGCAGGGGGGAAATGGTCAGGGTGAGGGGAGGGAAGGGAGGGAGCGAGGAGGGGGTAGAGAGTCGAGAGGGGAGCTGAAGGCACTGTTGAAGAGAAAGGTCTTGAGACCGGCCTTGAAGGAGGAAAGGGAGGAGGCGGCGAAGGCACTGGGGGATAGAGTTCCAGAGCCTGGGGGCTGAGAGGCTGAAAGCCCAGCCACTGATGGTAGGGCAGTTAGGGCGGGGGATGTGGAGCAGACCGGAGCCAGAGGAACGGAGGGTACGGGCAGGTACGTGGGGGGATAGTAGGTCGGAGAGGTAGGGGGGGTGCAAGGCCGCGAATGGCCTTGTAGGTGAGGATGAGGATCTTGAATTCGATCCTCTGGGGGATGGGGAGCCAGTGGAGGCGAGTGAGGGTGGGAGTGATGTGGTTGCGAAGCCTGGTGCGGGACAGTACACGAGCTGCAGAGTTCTGAATGACCTGCAGCTTGTGGCGGGAGGTGCCGGGAAGGCCCGCACCTGGCTCTTCAGTGAGCGGAGGTGGGTGGTGAACCAGGGGGAGGAGCGAGAGTAAGAGACAATACGGGAGGTGATGGGGGCAAGAGTGTCGAGTGTTGAGGAGAGGGTGTTGTGGAGGAGGGTGAGAGCAGAAGAGGGGTCAGTGAGGGATGAAGGCCAGAGGGAGAGGAGTTCAGAGGACGCCAAGTCAGTGGTTAGAGATTGTGGGGGTAACTTCTTCCAGGGGCTGTAGAAGATGGTGGTGGGTCTGGTGGGGGTAAGGTGTGGGGTGGACGCGGTGAAGGAGATGAAGTGGTGATCGGAGACGGCCTTTTCGGTAATGGTGACATCCGAGACACTGAGGCCCCGGGTGATCACCAAATCAAGTGGGTAGCCGTGAATGTGAGTGGCAGAGTTGATGTGGAGGGAGTTGATGTGGGAGAGGTTGAGCGAGGAGAGGAGGGAGGAGAAGTCCGAGGAGATGGAGCAGGAGGGGGTGAAGTGCAGGTTTAAATCGCTCAGGATGATGAGGCGATCAGAGCAGATACAGAGAGATGTTAGGAGGGTAGAAATATCGGTGATGAAGGTGGGGGAGGTTTTAGGGGGCCGGTAGAGGAGGAGAATTTTGGATGAGAGATGGGAGGGGTGGGAAAGGGTGAGGTGCTCAAAAGAGAGGAAAGAGCCAGAGGAGTAGGGGGAATAGGGCAAGTGGTGTCCTTGAGATAAGGGCTACACCACCGCAACAGCGGTTGGGGCGAGGGATGTGGTGGGAGGTGTAGCCGGGTGGTGTGGCCTCCGTGAGGGGGAAGGTGTCGCCTGGGGTGAGCCAGGTTTCAGTTAAGGCCATGATGTCAACACTCTCATCAAGGATGAGATCGTTGATGACCAGGGCCTTATTACTGAGGGAGCGGACGTTTTGTAGTCCGATGTGGAGGGAGCGGTTGACAAGAGTGTGTGTGGGGAGGGAGGTCCAGGTTGTGGGGCAGGGGTGGGGGGGATGGGGGAGGAGAGGTTGGCTCCCCGGGTCTGAGTCCCGGGTGGCTGGCAAATGTGGTGGGGAATAGGGCAGTCGGTGTGGTTGCTGCTGGTCAGCCAACACCGAGTGCCACGGTGAGCCCGGCGGAAGATTCCCAGGCTGGAACAGAGGGAGGTTGTGGGAGGATCAAGTGGGGATAGAAGGCGAGGGGGACGGAGAGAGAGGACAGAGCGGGAGAGATGCAGAGGGGGGAGAGAGGAGGGGGGAGGACGGAGGGAGGGAGGGGCTGAGGGGGCTCGGGTCAGAGCGGCAGCCATAATGCGCACGCAGGGACCGGTGCGAGCGGTCAGGTGGGCGACATTAGCCCATAGGCTGGGGCTGCCAACCCAACAGGAGCATAGTGTTCCCTGATGCGAGCCCTGGGGGGACGTAGAGGATTTTTTTTTTTGGTTTGTTTTTTTGTTTTTGCGGGCGCACACTCCTGAATCTAAACTATGACGTCAGCGGTTCCCCGCTCCGCCCCCACCCCCCACCACCAACAGCAGCACCCAGCTGAACTCCCTGCCACCTCAAGCTTTATACTACCTGAAAGGTAGGCCCAGGCTCCTCCCCGCGCTGTCCTGCCGCCGCTTCCCGTGGGCGACATTAGCCCATAGGCTGGGGCTGGCCCCAGGAACACTGAGGCCAAATAGTGTTACCCACTGCTTCTTCAGACAAGATCACTAACCCAGTCAACCTGTGATCAATGGGTCAGCGTGGATCAGTTTGTAGCACTCTCACCTCAGAGACAGAATTTTGTGGGTTCAAGCCCCACATCAGGACTTTGAACTCATATAGTCTAAGATGACACTCCAATGCAGTGCTGGGGTGTGCTGCATTGTTGGAAGAGCTGTTCTTCGGACGAGACATTAAACTAAGGTCCGTTTGCTTGTTCAGGATCCCATGATACTATTCGAAAGGTGGAGTTTCTCAGTGTCCTGGTCAACAATCCCCCCAAATAAAAATGGCCATTCATTTCATGACTGTTTGTGGGATATTGCTGTGCAAATCGGCTGCCATGTTTACCCACAAAACACAGTCACTGCAGTACATCCTGTGAAGCGCTTTGGGATGTCAATCTGAATGAAAGGCACTCTACCAAATGTGAGAATTATCATCATTATCAAACCATTAAACCGCATTGGTATAATTTTCTAGGGCAAAGTGGACAGCGATTCCAAAGACTTAAATTCCTATTTGTGTTAAGAGCAGCAAAGCGACATTGTTGATTTCTATTGAGATTTCCCCCATTATAAATCACAAATCATCAGAGTTGTGACACGGAACACCAAAAGGAAAGTCAGTCATTGACTCCTCAAGTTGTACAAACGTTCTTACTGATAAATAAACCTTCAATTAGACAGGATATGCTGGGAAGCAGAAGACTACCTTATAATGTATTTGAAGTTGTTCATTGGTTGATTCATTCTGAAGCAGAGAGGCACGGTTTATGTAAGCTTCTGCCTGCACTGGGTCGTCATCCTCCAAGTACAAACGAGCAATTTTCAGATAAGTATCCAGCTTATAGTCCACATTATATTGCCTGTAAATAGATAACAAACAGAAGAAATGAACACGTTTCCTCAACTCCACGCCCCACTATATTGCTCATCTCAAACACAGAGTTTAGGCCAAGTGCTTTCTCAGTAATGGGGGAGGGAGGGTGAAGAGGAGATAATTGGGATTACAGTAATTACTAAGCCAGTTTCACACCCCTCCTACCAGTCAACTCCAAAGAGGTACTGGAGCAAGTCTGGAAGCAGAGCACACATCTCCCATACTTACCCTAGAATATTTACATCCCAGGGAATCCAGAAGATGACACAATCAGAACTTCAAAAGTCTTCATTGAAAGAATACATCTTTATACTGTATTACAAGATTAGAAATGATAACCCTCCTAATTTCCCCTTCCCTAGCCCTGGGACCCTGAAGCTAATTTACAGCATTTTCAATGCTTCCTATGTGTGAGATAAAATAAAATAATTAAAGAATGTCAGGGGTCCAACGGCTCTTTGTTTTGACTAGGTAAATTCCTGTTAAACGATGAGAGGTTTTATTTAGTCACAACAACCTGTGGCTTGCACCACTCATTCTTAGAGCAGCTTGTTGTATTTTTGTGTTATAACCAGCACTGATTATACAATGCAAAATTACATTTGTAAAGCACCTTTCACATCGGAAGGATGTCCAATGGTGCTGGACAGTCAAGGATTAGGACCTGAGCGGTGGGGGGGGGGGGGTTGAGATCAGGGAGGGTGGAGGGCAAAGAGGGTGGCCAAAGACACTGTCGAAGAACAGGGGTCTTGAGGTGTGTCTTGAAGGAGGCAAGGGAGGGAGCAAGGCGAAAGGAATGTGGGATGAAGTTCCAGGGTGTGGGGGCAGAGAGGCTGAAGCCCAGAGAAATAACTATACCTAGTATAGCACCTAAAGCCCAGAGAGAGACCATCCAAAACTTACTTTTGCCCAGTTTCTAACGGAATTCCCACCAAGACTTGAGCAGCATTTCGCCAGTCTTCTTCCTTCTCATAAATGGAGGCTAGGTGCTGTCGTATGGAGGCTACCTAAGAAATGAATCACACCGGCAATTAACTTCTTTTCAAAGTACTGAAATAAAAAAAACATTACTTTTAAGCTACTGCAGAAGTTAAAGATATTGTTACCACCTCCACTTTTGATCACTGTGTACAATCCAAACAGATGGGTATCAGATAACCTGCCACTACCATAGAATTATCTGGGCTATTTGAGCATAGATGCAGTGCATTCAGCCTAACTAGTCAGTGAAGGCTTTTATATACTATATGAACCATCATCCCTCCTAATCTCCCATCCTATACCCCTCTGTTCCCTTCTTCCTTAAGTACACATCAACTGTTCTCTTACGTATGTTGATGCCATATCAATGGGATAACAAGTAGTCAGGTGGAACCTCGGTGTCTTACCAACAAAATTCCACTGCCCATGGGAAACTATTGAAGTTCTGCTCTACACTCCCGTCCCCCTACCATCAACAGAAGGGTCAGGATTATGAACATAAACACATACTACTATGAAATTGTACTTCAGAGCATTAACCTACTGCCCCCACCCAATCAGATTTGGCTGTGATCTCCACATTCCAATAGCCCCCTAAACTCACATAAGGCCAATTCTGTGAACTTGTGGTATACCGGAAACACCAACCGACCTGCTTCACGCACATACGCTCTGTGTACTGCACATGTCCATTGTTTTTGGAAAGCACACTGACCTCACTTCACGGAGAAAGTGACATCAGCGTGCTTCCTGTATATAACATGCAGGAAATGGCATCAGCAGCTATTTGACAACCCGAAAGCAATGACTAGTTCATATGTTACGAAGCATGTTAACATAGAGTTTGTATGTTATAAGTTCACAGACCCAGACCACCAGATTATAATGGAGTTGGTCTGTTTTTACAAGGATCACTTGGGCAAGGAACCAGATGGCTATCAGAACCATCCAACCATCCCACTCAATAGCACCAATGTCCTGAAGAGAGAAGATGGGAGAAGTAAAAAGGATTTTAAACAGAAATAAGAGAAAGATGATAAATTATGAAAAAATGAGAAAAGGTTTTTAAACCTATTTGTTCAGGTTTTTTCCAGCGATCAATAAAAATGACATTTGTTGTGCTCCCTGTTCTTTGCTCGAACTTGCAATTTGACATTTGTGAATCGTGTCATCCTATATTCACAAATTACAAGTTAGAATTAAAGCAAAGAATTCAGTCTGCAGGTATCTGTGAACCAATTACTTTTTCAGTGAAAAGAAAATCCTTCACCTGCTCTTCAAATGAAATGACTCTGGGCTGGATCTTTTCCAACGTGAAGTGATAGATTTCTTTGGCTGTACCGTCAGGAAGATTCGGTAGATGGGAGCAAAAATCAGTCAGCAATTGTCGGGAGATCACTAGACTGACATTTTCATTGACCACTGTTCCAAAACAGAAGAGGAAAATGAATCACAAGATTTCAGTAGGTTACATAATACTAAGAACTTGCCACTGCTGGTTTATTTCACTTGGCTTGTTAAAAGAGAAAAGCCACTTATACAAATGTACTTCACAATTAATTACTGCATGAGTATTAAAGATTGCATTCTACAATAGAGACTTCTATAGTTTACATTTACACTAGGTGTCAGCCTAGTTCAGATGGTAGCACACTCGCGGGTGTGAATTGTGGGCTAAGTCCTATGTTGGGACTTTGAACTCACATTCCAGACTGACACTTCAATGCAGTCCTGGGGGTGTGCTGCATTACTGAAGTTGTCATCTTCCAGATGGGCTGTTAAACCGAGGCTGTGTTTGCCTGATCAGGCAGTGTCCTGGCCAACGATCCTAGCCAACAATCCCCCAAATAAAAATCAGTCACTCATTTCATGAATGTTTGTGGGACTTAGCACAAATTGGCTGCCACATTCACCTACAAATACAGTTACTACGTTTCATAGTAGTCTCATGAATGCTTTGAAGCATCTTGACAAGGTAATAAGGCTCTATTATCAAATGAAAGGTTATTATTATTTATTGTGAGCTAACATTCTACACCAGATTGAAAAGACATTGGAACAGGGGCTCCTTATAGGGGCTCCTTCCACAAGATCAAAGTCAGTAGGTTGCCCCACTTCAGGAATTGAAACTCATATGGTCTAAAGCTGACACTCCAATGCAGTGTTGGGAGATCCATCACTGCATTGTTTGAGGTGCTGTCCTTTGGATGAGATATTAATATGAGACCCATTCAGGTGAATGTTAAAGAACTATGGCACTATTTGAATATTGAAGGAAGTTTCTCTCAGTCTTCTGGCTAACAATCCCCCACATTGAATCGGTCACTCACTTCATGTCTGTGTGCAAAACTGTGTTTGCCCACAAAAGCAGTCAATGCACTTTACAGTATATTCTGTGAAGCACTTTGGAATGATCTCTCAATGGGAAATATGTTGTACCAAATGTAAGGATAATAACTATTATCATCCACTTTACAATTGAACACAAAATGAGATTAATGATGCCCTTAAAAATATGGTTGCCTTATCAAAACACTAAAAAATATAGCACATGATAGAATGCTTGTTGCTGCAGACAGCATGTAGTAGAGTAATGCACTTACTGGCCTCAACAAAAGCCTTCAGAGCTTCCAGCTGCTCAGAGCCTGTGAGTTGCATGGCTTTTTCCAGGATCTGACGATATCTACGAAAGAATACAACAGTAGGTTAAAGGCCAATCAAGGAATCAATACCCTTGCCAGCATCACAATCTTTTTCACAACAATTTATTTCAAGGATTAAAGCACAGGCAACACTGTTCAGTTCATGCCCAATTGCAGAAGTAGATATATTCCTTTTATTAACAACAGAAAGCAAATAATGAGAAAAGGTTAGTCCATCAAGCTGGTTCCTTTCGTAGGCAATCCACAATGCACTCAGTCATAGCAGTACCCAAACCATACAATCTCCTGACTAAAGATTTTAAAAAGCTTTTCCTTGTCTCAAAATCCCTCTCCCATAAATCAAGAAAAACTCCTCTTAATTTTCCCCTAATGTACGTTTCCCATAGTCCTAGATCAGGAACTCCTGGTCTGGCTCAGTTGGTGATAATAAAGATCTTTATTGTCCACTAGAATAAAAGTTTCATCTTGGACTCAGGAGCTCAAAGTCTCAACAACCTTCTGATTCAGAGGCAGCAGTGTCACCAATTGAGCCAAGCCAGGTTGAGATACTATTCAAAAAGGAGAGTTTCTTCCTGGCTCAGTGGTAGCCTCTGAGTCAGAAGATTGTGGTTCAAGCCCCACGTGAGAACTTGAGCTCACAGTCTAAGCTGATACTCCAATGCAATGCTGGATGGGGGGTTTGCATTGTTGGAGGTGCTATCCTTCGGATGAAACATTAAACTGAGGTCCTGTCTGCCTGTTCAGATGGACATTATTTATCATGGCATGATTGGAAAAGAGAAGGGAGTTTCTCTCAATGTCCTTGCCAACAATCCTACAAATGAAATTTGGTCACTCCCTTCATGGCTGGTTGTGGAACATTGTTTTTTGCAGATTGGCTCTCTTTGTATTTGCCCACAAATACAGTCACTCCACAGTAAACTCCATGAATCGCTTTGAAAGGCACTATACCAAATGTAAGGATAATTATAATATTTATCCAGCTGATATAATTTTGACACATTAACTCCAGCAATGCCAAGTCCAAATCATGCCATATTTATACAGCTCTAACACTTTAGCATAGCCCTCATACCCCTGGAGTTTCCATTTTTTTNATTTCATGCACATAGAATTGTACATATTGTTGAGCTGCTGTAAAGCCAATACACTTTAGGCATTTTTTTTCTACTGACTGATGCCAAAGTAACACTAGCCGAGTCCAGGAGATGTGTCTCAATATTAAATAACTTTGATTCCAGCCTTCTTTAACAGAAAAGTTACCATTATTTTGATTGGGGTAATCAGAAAAAAACAGCACACGCCCAAAGAGTTTAGCATGGAGTCTCACACATTATTATGACCTCAATGACAGAAGACAGGTCAGCAGGGAAAGTGCGACAAGTTATTGCTTTTTCATGAATGGCTTGACTGCAACAGATACTATTACTAGCAAACCCAAAGCTTGAAAGTATTAAATAGCTTGCTTCCCTCTACGTTATCCTTTCCTCTCACTAAAACATGGATTTTGTTTTTAAATCTTCTTTTTCTTAATAGTTTAGTTTTATACATTTCTGGTCATAACTTAGATCCTCAAGCTCCAGAACCACCCTTGTTGCTTTTCTTTGAATACCTAATGTGTAAATTGACCAGTCACATTCGCCCACAAATACAGTCACTACATTTAACAGCAATTACTGTAAACTACTTTGAGATGTTTCAATGTTTTAGGCTTTATATCCACCATGCAAACCAGAGAACATATCAAAGAGCTCATATAATATTTATCCAATGCATCTAAAAATTATGTACTTGCAACTTTGACACGTGTGTACCATTCAATCAGGCATGCCCACAGCACATATTTAAAAGATTCACTAACATGCATCTTCTGTTTTGTTCCATTAATCAGTAGCATGAGGAAACAATTGATTGTTTAATTTGATTGCTAAAGTTAATTGGGAGAATAATGCAAATATTTTTGAGAAGAGTTCAATAATATTGTGTTACTGAACAAAGGTACATTGCTACAACTACAAAGTCTTCTTTGAATTTCTCTTTGGGATCCTCCAGTGTCTCATCCTCTTCTTCACACTCAAATGCTGCTTCACTTGCCTGTTCTGAGGGATTATTATGGCATATCCATGCACTGTGATAACTCACAAGCATCAACCAGAGCGTGGTAAAAAACACATCCTTTCTGAATTTTTAATGACAGTGTTCTAGTTGTCCCAAATACTTACGTCAACAGAAGCAGTGATATTGTATGAAGCTTTCTGCATGACTGAAGAATTCTACAAAAGTTTGCTGACACAATCATACTAAACAAAGCACACAATAAGTTTATACAAATGTTCAGCCAGTAGTAGTCTGGCATCAGTTTCATTTTTGTTTTTCACAGTATCTGCAATGTCTTGAGCTCCAAAAATGGGTTGATAACAGAGTCTTCACATGGTTCTCCAGATGAAAACACGGCTTCAGTCAGGTGGATGAACTTCTTCAACATTAGGCAGCAGAGAGTTGAAGCAGAATGATGGATCTCTAAGAAGCCAGAGATTGGAACAGCAATAATGGAGGGATGGGCTTCAACACTTACAGAATAATTCAGTCTACGAACAATTAGCACATGGCTCCATTTCAATTTATATTGCTTCCATTATCACAGCCTTGACCTACCACAGTAGTTGTTTAAGTACAAACTATGTTTCTGTAGGGTTTGAAGAAATATCTTTTGATCCCAACCAGTTGTGTCACTCAATTGCAAAATGATGTTTCTGAACTGCGCAGCAAAAGATAATGAAGAGTAATCTGAAGTTCAGGGTTGTACATGTTTGTATAATAATGCTTCTTTGTCCACAGTAACTCAGCTCAATATGCTCATCACCATCTACTGGATTCCTTACACTAACTCACAAGGTTCGACGGACACAAACTACCCCAGGGACTCAGTTGGCTTTTCATGGTAACTAGTTTCTGTTGCTAAAGCTTCATTTTTGCTTTACTAGACAAAAATGATTCCTCAAAAATGTTTCTGGGGTCCAAATTGTCAGATTTTTGAAAACAGCCTACTTTAATAAAGAACCCAAATCTCACAAATACACATTCCTTCTTCTAACTCCTTCTGTTATTGAGTGAAGGTACTTTGCTACAACTACAAAGTTTTCTTTGAATTTCTCTTTAGGATCTTCCAGTGTCTCATCCTCTCTCTCAAGTGCTGCTTCACTCGCCTGTGAACCGAGGACATATAATGCCAACAGAGGGAAATTCTATACTAATGCATTCTACTTCTGATTCGGACTTCACATAGCCTAGGAGAAATTTATGATCATTTCTTTCTAAGGAAATTTCACATAAACAATACAAATTTTCTACATTGAAGGCCTGACCGCTGATGGTGGGATGGGGGAGCATGAAGCAGGCCTGCTGAGTGGTGGGAGGGGGCAGGTTTTTAGACTTTTAAGAAGTCGGAGACATAGGGCAAAATCATAGAAGGTTTAAATGAGGATCTTGAACTTGATCCCGTGGTGATGGGGAGATAGGGAAGTCAGGCAAGGATGACAGGCTCGCCGAGCTGAGTGCGGGAAAGGACATGAGCTCAAAGTTCTGGATAGTCTAGATAGTGAAAGGAAGAGACAGGTAGTTCATCAAACAGAAAGTTAGAATAGCGTAGCCTGGACGTGATGAATGCATGGAATAAGGTCTCAGTGGCCCGAGGGGAGAGATAGTGGCAGAGGCAGATGATGTTACAGAGATGGGGGAAAGTTGAGCGGGCCAGAGTACGAATGTGAGGTTTAAAGGGCAGTGGAGAGTCAAACAAAACACAGAGGTTCCTCACTGGTTCCATGAGGTGGAGTGTACATCCAAGCATAGAGATTGTCATTGGTGACTTTAATCAGAGCAGTTTCAGTACTGTGGGCAGGGCAGAAACCAGATTGGAGGAGTTTGTGTCATAGTTGACAAGAAAAAAGAGTGAAGCTGGGAAACAACTTGTTCGGGTACTTTCAACGGAAAAAGCAGGTTGGAGATAGAAAGGAAGTTAGGGAACAAGGATGAGTCAAGAAGTTTTTTGAAGGAGTGAGGGTGATGTCAGCCGTTTTGACAACAGTGGTATTGTGCCAGTGAACAAAGCGAGGTTGTTGATGTCCATTAACGGGCCAAGTAGGTGGGGCTGGGAAGTCAGGAGAGGGATTGGGATAGAACCAATTTTGTGAGACAATTTCTGTGCTGACAAGATGAGCTGCATTGGCCATTTAGCTTCTGTTAGCATGTTAGAACAGTACATCGACATATATCAGAAATAAAACTGACGCAATGTAATCTTAACTACATCTACTAAAATAACCACAAACAACAAAAAAAATTATATTGGACAGTTAATTGACAGGAAGCTTCACAAAATCAAATCAGATAACAACAGGTTCACTAATTTAAAATAGGATATTCGCTTAACATTGCATTGAAAACATACATTTATAAATAATTTAAATAATCCTTACATTCAACATAGTACCTTATCATGTCATAGAGGATACCTCAAACCACTTGATAGGATTTTACTGTGAAGTGTTGTGACTATTTATTTATAGGCAAATGTGGTAGCCAATTTGCTGTCCCACAAATAGCCATAGAGTGAAAAACGAATTTTATTTTGAGTACTGTCGCCAGAGCATCGGAGGAAAATTCGTCTTTTTTTAATTTGTGTCACAGAATCCTTAATGCCCACCTGGACAGGCAGATTGGACCTCGGATTAACGTCTCATCTGCAGGATGGCATCTCTGACACTGCAGCACTCCCCAGCCCCGCACTGACACTACCCTATGAAAGTTCAAAATCCCAAACTGGGGCTTGAAACCACAACCTTCTGATTCAGATGCCCAGAGTGCTACCAACTGAGAATCATAGAAAGTACAGCATAGGATGGCACCGTATTTGTGCATGTAATATCAGGTAAAACTCCATACATCAGTCCTTGCCAGGCTTCACTGGCTCCCTATTACAAAATGGATCGATTTCAAGATCTTCACATTCGTTTACAAATCACTTTGTACCCTGGCCACTCCTTACCTCTCTGACCTGTTACCCGTTACCCGTACCCTTCGCTCAGATTGCTGAGGCCTCCTGCGCGTTCCCTCCACTCCACCAGCATTGGTCGTGCTTTCAGCCACTAATGCCCCCAAACCCCGGAAATCTCCACCTCGATCCCTTTGCCTTGCCCACCGCCCTCGCTTTGCCAGTCTTTGACCGTGTCTACAGTTCCCCCCGGCTCCCGGCTCAGCGTCAGGCTCCACCGCTGTTAAGCTCTCTTGAGACACTAACCCGAGTGAAGGATGCTACGTAAACGCAGGTTGTCGTTGTTAAAAAGCGGATCGAGCCGAGAACTGCGATGAATTACGCGCTCGCAAATGAAGCACAGTCCCCTGGCCGAGATACCAGCGAGGGCAGCCACTGCCCGTACCATCAGCCGCACGTCCAAAATAGTCATCTACTCCCAGGGAGGTAGAGGGGGAGAAAATTAATCCCATAAAAGGGGGGAAAACCTACATAAAAGTCAAGTCTCCTTTCTCCTTTTTACATTAAATGTTAAGAAACCAGTTGTTGGATCCTGACAGGTGGAGCCTGTGGGGGTGGGGGAGGGGTGGGTGGGAGGGGGGGGGGGAGGGGGTGGAGGGGAGGGTGGGGGGTGGGGGGGGGGGAGGGGGGGAGGGAAGGGGAGGGGGTGGGGGGGGAGGGGAGGGGGTGGGGGGGGGTCTGTGTAAAGCTAAACAAACGCGGCAGCCAATTTGCTGTCCCACGATCAGTCGGGGGGTCAACCGCGGGTTTTACTTTGAGGATTTTAATTCTGAAAATACAGTGTTGAAAGGACGTTATTTTCAAACCGAGCGGCTGAGGCTCGCGGTCTCGCGGTCTCCGGCCCGGGCCCTGCTCCCCCTTCCCAGCCTCGCACACCACGCCGCCCCGGCCTCCAGACGCTCGCAGCCCATCGGTCCCTCCCGCCCGCCCGCCTCTGCCTCACTCACTTGCCGGCCAGGTCCTTGTGGGAGCCGCTGGAGTTCATCAACAGCGCCAGCTCCTGCCTCATCGCCGCCGCCATCTTCCTCCACCGCCAACGAGCGCCTCTCGGCGACAAGAGATTCCCCGCCACCCCCTCCCCACCCCCCACACAGTCACCGACAGCGCCTCCACCGCCCGGAGGATCACATCAGTCCTCCCACCGCCGGGCACGATGCCAGTCCGTGTTGTCAGATTGGGCGAATTTCACGCCCGATTGATCGTGTTTTTGTTGCACTGCGCGTGAGAAAATCGCTTTAATAATAATAATAATAATAATCCTTGCATTTGATATAGCGCTTTTCACGTCGGGAGGACGTCCCAAAGCGCTTCCAGAACACACTGTAAAGTGAATTGACTGTATATTTGTGGGCGAAGGCGGCAGCCAATTGCGCACAGCAATGTCCCACAAACAGTCGTAGATTGAAAATGACCAATTTATTATTGATTTTGGTTTTGGAGGGATTATTATTAGGCTCTGTGTGGAGTAAGGAAACTTGCCCAAGGTTTCGCCCTCTGCCTGGAATTGAACTCAGGTCTCTCACTTGCAAAGCGAGTGCTCTAACCACTGAGCTACAGGACTCCACTTTGGCCGGGTGCCTGATTTTTACATTTTTTAATTGAATCTGCAAAAAAAAAGTTTTTTTTCTTTGAAGACATTTCCTTGCACGGTTTCAAAAGCCATAGTAGGCAACACATAACATTGTGATACTTTGGAGCTAGTATTTGGTTGACTTTGGGCTGCAAACCTATTTCAATTTCTGGCCACCCTGCGCTGAGCAAAGCAGATTCGTCCTCTCACAAGGCAATTGGAAAGTGTTCCCTAAATTGATTCTGACTCCTTTTAATAGAAAAATCCTTGCACCTTAGTGCCCACTAACTAAAGTGTCTCAAAGCACTTCCCAGGGAATTGTTGTCAAGTGGAGTAATTGTGTATTGATCGGCTGATCACTTCTCCAGGGGTAATAATTGCTTCCAAAAAATAAATAATAATAATTTGGTCACTCAATCCACGACTGTTTGTCGGATACTGCTGTGCGCAATTGGCTGCCGCATTTCATCCATGAGTTATACATTCAAATCACTTTACAGTATATTCTGTGAAGCAATTTGAGATGTCTCTAAGACGTGATTAGGTGCTATATCAAATGCAAGGATTATTATCATTATTTGTTGGGAAATTTGCACACAGCAAGGGTCCTGCAAACAACTGTAAAGTGAATCATCATAAAGTGATGTTTATCAATCATCATAAACAATTCATCTGCTCACCAGGGCAAGGGGAGAAACAACTTTATCTTTTCAAAAAGTGCTATGAGATCTTTAACAATCAGCTCCAGATAGGATTTTGGTTTAATATCTCCTCTGAATAATGAGATGCCCTGACTTGAAAAGAATGTGCAACAAATGTAAGGATTACTGTATTATAATTATGCTGGAGTTAGTTCCTTCACTAGAAGTGTATGCTCAATCCCCAGCAGTACTTGGACAAAAGAGGGCATTAGGAACAACTTACAAATATCTGGGGGCTGGGGTCAGGCTTGATGACATTCTTCCAAAGATTCCTGAGAGTTTTTTGAACTGTTTGCCATGATCTCTCCATTGAAAGGACTCTCATAAACTAGCCAACGTGGCCACACCCAAGTGATCTGGGATGTTACCCTGTGTGAGGGGCGCTATATAAATGCAAGTTATTGTTGTTAAGATCCTGGTCCTTATCTTCAAAGCCCTCCTTGGCCTTGCTCCTCCCTAACTCCATGACCTCCTAACCCCCTACCAACCTGTCCACTCCCTTCGTTCAGCAGGCTCTGACGTGCTTAATACTCTTCTGCGTTGCACAATCCCACCATTGGAGGGCGGGCCTACAGCCTCTGGAACTCCATCCCACAGTCCTACCAGCAGCAGCATGAATGTGAAAATTTGGATGTTTGGGGGAAATTTAAACTGACATCCTCAAATTTTATTTTATTCTAACCAACATAAATCCTACTCCATCAGTTTTTCTTCCTGTTTGAACTCTGTGGTTAAAACAATTAACATAGCCCAATAGGAAATGGTCATATCATGCTCTGATAATCCTCACCCTATTGCTTCCAGAGTTTCTGAAAAGATCGAATGCAAGGCAGCTAAATGTTTGTCTTCTCAGGGATTAGCAGTTTCTTCTGGAGGTCAAGGATTATCTTTCACAGTTCCTAGAACAAAACTATACCCTTGAGATCTTGCTGATTCTCTTATGGAAAATCCCAAAGTTGTTCTATATGAACATATTGTTTCCTATGTGTCTTCAATTGGAGCACTTTCTTGCTTCTCAAAAATTATTGAATTTGGTCACTTGAATTTGCATACAATGCAAAGCGGATCCCAGAAAACCAACATTTGACTTAAAATTAGTTTAGCTCATAGGATCAGTTTGTCTTAAAATTTATTCTGTGTGGCACTTTGAGATGTTTCAATGACATGATAAGATGTTTTATCAAATCCAAGAATTATTATTAAAATTTTAAATTTTGCAGAATTGTGGAAATTATAAAATTCAAGTTTAATTTGGATGCTGCATTTCTCCAGTTCTTACAAAGATCTTACTTCCAAATTAAGACAGAATTCAAGAATTTTCCACAGTTATGTATGGTCTTAAATTTTAGGACAAAATAGTCTTACAGGAACACATGGTGGAATTTTGCTTCAGAGATCTATATGGCCCTTCAAGCAGCCATTGAAGGATGAGCTAGATTTTTCTCCTGTCCTTCCAAGTGATATTGCAAATTTAGCCGACCAATACAGATTACTGTGGGCATGGTGACAAACCAGGGTTTCTTGCTTTCTATTCTGTTAGACGAATATGGGTTTTCAATCACTGGCAGGGCTGGTCACTTCTGATCGTTATCAAGGCAACTTTCCCCATAATTTCAAAGGTACTCACGAGGACATGGACAGGTGAACTCTCCTCCCTTTTGCTTTGCTAAGCACAGTGGGTGTTATCAAGATGAATATTCTTCTCCAAATTCTTTATTAGTTCCAAATGCTCCAACTTAACCTTTTCCTAGCTGCTATTTAATTGTGATAATTGTCCTTGCATTTGATATAGTGACTTTCACATCAGAGGGACATCTTAAGACACTTCACAGGATATACTGGAAAGTTTAGCAACTTTGTATTTTGTATCTATCACAGATACAGATGAATGTATATTTTTCAAATTTGTACGTTATAATTAAATCTGCATATTATAAATCCTTTAGCTTAAATTCTTTATTTGTTACCAGGGCTTTCAACATTGAGCACTGAGATTCCTGATTACAATGCAATACTAATTCTTGCATTTGAGCTATCCCTTTAACATTCCATATCAAAGCACTTTACAAGATTTCTGTAAAGCACAGTAACTGTACTAATTGTAGGCAAACACTGAGTAATCAAAACAAGTTGTAAACTCATTTAGGTTCAGTTCCCACACCCCTAAAACAGCCATCATCACACCCTCCTGAAAAAACCTTCTCTGGACCTATCCCTCCTCTCCAACTACAGTCCCATCTCTAACCTTCTATTCCTCTCCAAGGTCCTGGAAGTAGTCGTCGCTTCCCAGCTCCACTCCTTTCTTTCTCGCCATTCCCTCTTTCAAACTTTCCAATCCGGCTTCCGCGCTGCCCACAGCACGGAAACAGCCCTGGTCAAAGTCACTAATGACATTCTGAACATCTGTAATCAGGGCTCCCTCTGCCTCGTCTTCCTCGACCTCTTTGCCGCCTTCGACAATGTCGACTACTCCACCCTCACACACTGCCTCTCCTCTTTACTTAACCTTCGCAGTCCTGCCCTTGCCTGGATCGAATCCTATCTCTCTCACTGTCTCCACTTTGTTGCCTCAAACGGTTTCTCCTCCAGCCCACGCACTCTCAGGTCTGGCGTCCCCCAGGGCTCTGTCCTTGGCCCTCTCCTCTTTAATATCTACATGCTCCCCCTTGGTGACAACATCCGCAGACATGGGGTCAACTTCCACATATATGCGGATGACACCCAACTCTTTCTTTCTGCCTCCACCCTCAACTCCAGGACCATTGCTGTCCTGACAGACTGTCTGTCGGACATCAAGTCCTGGATGAGGGAAAATTTTCCACAGTTGAATGTGAACAAGGCTGAGGCCCTCCTGATTGGCTCACGCCAGCGCCTCAGCACCTCAGGCTCTGGCAACATCAACCTCCATGATTGCACATTACAACTCACCAGCCTGTCAGGAGCCTGGGTGTCTTGTTCGACTCTCAACTGTCTTTTCTTCCCCACATCTAAGCCATGACTCGCTCTGCCTTTCCTCACCTCCGTAACATCGCCCGACTCCGCCACTACCACATCCCTCAGGCCTCTGAAACTCTTGTTCATACCTTCATCACCTCCAGGCTCGACTATGCAAATGCCCTGCTTGTCGGCCTTCCCAACTCCTCCCTCCACAGGCTGCAGATAATCCAGAACTCTGCAGTCCATGTCCTCTCCCGCACCAAACTCCGTAACCCCATTTCCCCCATTCTCACCTGACTCCACTGGCTCCCTATCCTTCAGAGGATCCAGTTCAAGACCCTGGTCCTCACCTACAAAGCCCTCCGTGGCCTCGCCCCACCCTACCTCTGCGACCTGCTAACCCCCTACCAACCCGCCCACTCCCTCTGCTCAGCCCGCTCTGGCCTGCTCCACATCCCCCAACCCATCTGCCCCACCATTGGCGGGAGAGCCTTCAGCCACTCTGTCCCCAACCTCTGGAATTCAATCCCCAATCACTCCGCCTCGCCCCCTCCTTAGCTTCCTTCAAGTCCCACCTGAAGACCCTCCTCTTCGACCATGCCATCGGCCACCCCCCTTCCCTCCTTTCTCCCCCCCTAACCCCAGCTTGGGTCTGAAATCTTGTACACTATCCAGCGCCTTGGGACATTCTCCCGACATGAAAGGCGCTATACAAATGTAATCTTGTTGTTGCTGTTAAGGAGATGATTGCATATTTAATGTTAAGACTGGCATATATTAAGATTACAAACAAAATTTCAATCAACAAAGAGAGCATGTCTCACTACTTAGTAATTGATGGCTTGGCAGGCAGGTGTTTTTCAATATCCCAATAATAATAATAATAATCCTTGGATGTGATATAGCGACTTATCACATCTTCGAGATGTCTTCACAGAATATTAAAGTGAATTGAGTGTATATTTTGTGGGCAAACCTTGGCAACCAATTGTGCACAACAGTGTCCTACAAACATTCATGAATTGAGTGACCAAAATCTTACTTAAATTTTTTTTAAAAAGGGTTTAATTACCGCCGGAAAAGCGATCCGCCAATCGACTAACAACCGGGTTCCTACTTACTGATGGGTAAACAGAAGCGTGTGGAGTAAGGAATCTTGCCCTGCCCGGAAATCAAACCCAGGTCCTCTAACTTGTGAGGCCAGCGCTCTAACCACTGAACTACAGGACTCCAATAACACACTATGTGGAAAGTAGAATATGGTGATGCGTATAACACATATCTAATTAATACGTAACAACCACTGATCGATGCTAATTTTGTCATTCTTAAAACCAGATACTCTGCCCGGCCTGGCCTGCCTGCCTTCCCTGCTTGCACTTTGTTTCACTGGAATAATAATAATCCCTCCAAAAAAACAATAAAAAAACAATAATAAATTGGTCATTTTCAATCCACCACTGTTTGTGGGACACTGCTGTGCGCAATTGGCTGCCGGGTTTCGCCCACAAATATACAGTCAATTCACTTTACAGCATATTCTGAGAAGTGCTTTGAGACGTCGAGAAGATGTGAAAAGCGCTATATCAAATGCAAGGATTATTATATTATTATTATTAACACAGCGTTGCTGGGATTTCAGGTGCGCTACAGTATTGTGCATGTGACCAGCAGAACACTGGACTCCGCCTCTTTCCCTGACTGACCAGAACGGGGAGGGAGGGAGGGAGAGGAACAGCCGACAGCACCACGCAGTGGGCGTGGTGTTCATCGTGACGCAACGCGCAAGCCACGTCATGCCTGCGAGTGGGAGAGTAGAAGGGGCGTCGGCAGAGGAGGAGGAGGAGCTGGTGGTGACGTCAGGTGCCAGAGGCGCGCGGTGCGAAACGGCTTGCTGTTGGGAGCCGAGTTGTGCGCATGTGCGGAGAGAGAGAGAGAGAGAGAGAGAGCGCGCGAGAGAGGGAGTGATTGCGTATAGGGGAGGGGGCGGAGCCGGCGCGGCTTTGACGGACGTGCTTCGCGGATGGCGGCGGCGGCGGTCTCCCCGGGCGCGGTGTGATATTATGGGATGTTGGGAGAGGAGGAATGGCGCTGGGCGCGTGATTTTGAACAAACACGGTCGCTCGGTGCCCCGGTGACGGCGCCTCTGGGCGTGTGGTAACCGAGCTCGGCGCCGCGACAGGCCCAGAGGCCGAGCCGGGCTCTCTCTGCACACACACACACACCCCGCCCGCCCGCTCTTGGTGGTGGTGGTGGTGGGGGCAAGAAAATAATAATAAGCGAGAAGCGGGCAGAGGGCAGGAGGACAGAGCCGGGGGGACACCTTCAATGCCGCCCGCTTCCAGCGCACCCCGAGTGCGGGCAGGAGAGCCGGTGAGTACCACAGCCGCGCAGTCAGCAGCTGATAGTGTTTCACGTCCAGGGGACGGGGAGGAGGGGGATCGGTGCCCACCCCCACCACCACCACCTGGGGTTATCCGGGGCCACACACACACGGAGGCCGTCCGCTGCCCTCAGCCTCCCCTCCCCTGCCCGCCCGCCCGCCCGCCGGCCGGTGTGGACCCCCCCAGCCCCGAGGGGAGGCGGGGAAGAGGGGGAACCAGGTGAGCGGCGGTGACCTCCTGCACATCACGCCCAGGGCCGGAGCTCTTCCCGTTCTCCCTCTCTCCCTCTCTCTATTCACCTTTTTGTGTGTGTGTGTGTGTGGCCGAAAGTGTTGTCGCTTAACGTGCGGTTCTCAGGGCTGTCAGTCAGTCACTGGGATGCAGAGTGACAGCTGTTTTGGTGCTCGGCATATACCTGGGTCCCAGACCCCTGCCCTCCCTCTCTCCCCCCTCCCCGGCTTGTTGACAGTTGGGTCATTTTCTCTCTCCTTTATAACTCCTCCTTGGTTTCTTCTTCTGAGTTTATCCTGATCCTGTTCAAGACGCCTAACTTTTCACCAGCGTTCATTTCATTTTCAAAACGTGGAGAGAGCTGACTTTATAAGTTGTGTTTGTTTTAGGTGTGTGTGTGTGTGTGTGTTGTCAGCTAAAGGTTTATTGCCCCCCCCCCAAAAAAAAATATCTGAATTAGACGGGATGATTTTCTTTCAGGTCAAAGTCCTGGTGTTTTGTAGATTTTTGAACCCATTCGGGGGAACCACCCCTTTTGCACTTCTAATGAACGAACGCATTCGCTAAATATATATATATATATCTATATTTTTGTTTGGACTCTGGCTTCTGCAGGTGGTGTCAGCTGTTGCATTTGTGGTGCAATTTCTTTCTATTTCCCTCTGCGATATTTCACAACGGGGCGTTATTGCTTTAATACCTCTCTCTCCCCCCCACCCCCACACCCCCCCACCCTCCCCACCCCTACCCCCCCACCCCCCCACCCCTACCCGTGCTGTTTTGATCTCAGTTACAGATTGTTTGAAGGTATTAATGATCGAGGAGATGGGACGGTAAATATTTAACGGTTGAGGCAACCCCCCCCCCCCCCACCACCCCCCCAAACCCTGGGCTTTTTTTTTAAAATCGTACACAAAAAAAAAACCCTTCTCGAGAAGCCGCCGCCAGCAATTTGAACTGGAGGAGGAGGGAGGGAGGAGGAGGGGGGGAGGAAGGAGGAGGAGGAGGAAGAAGTGTTTTTTTTATATACATGTATATATATGTCGGGAGTCGCTCGGGCGCACGGTTTTGAGTTTGTATTGGGGGTCGGTAGATGATCTGTGGCTTTGAAAACTTGTTGTTCGAAAAACCATAACGCGCCGAGAAAGCGTCCGGTTTGCGATTTCGGGATTTCGTTTCGCAAGTGCGTGTTTCCTGTTGAGTTTTTTTTTTTTGCGCGGTTTTTTCGTATTATTTTTTTTCCCCCCCGTGTGTGTGTGTGTGTGTGTGTGTGACCCAGTCTCGCCGGGAGAGGCCCTGCCTTTTCTCTGGAAATGTGATGACGAGGTGAAAATGGCGGACCTTTCGAAATGCAATCCTCTCCGCGGCGACAACCCGCCCCGGCGGAGCCTGCGACCCCCGCCCCGCCCGCCCGCCCGCCGGGAGAGGCACAGCCCCGGGCGGCCGGGGGGGACCGCAGGGGGGGGGGGGGGGAGGGGGGAGAGTCGCTCCTCCATCCCACCCCCCACCCCCCCACGACGCCCTAAGCGCCGTCGGGTGTCAAGTTGTGCTGCAAAGGCACCAGCCCCCGAGGTGCAGAGACGGGCCCTGCAATCTTGTGTGTGTGTGTGTGTGTGTCTGTGTGTGTGTGTTTTTTTTTCTTCTTCAAGGTCTGTCTAGACGTGGCTTTTTCTTAAAGACACAGCTATCCACGTTTCACCCCCACACACAGAGGTTACGCTTCGAAGCCGAGAGCCGTGTGATGTGCGCGCTGCCCCTCGGGATGGCCCCCAACCAATTCCATTTGTTCCGCGCGCGATGAAGGTGACATCGAAGCGCTTTTTCATAGTGCGCCGTTAACTTTTCTCGCAGAACCGAAAGCTCTTAATCGGCAAACGCCTGGCCAGCTTTGCAGTTTATCAACCGTTCCGTTAAGTGCTTCACTTAGTTTGTAAACTGAAACTAAGATGCCTTTGGAAAGCGCGGCTGTGTGACCGTCCTGCCCGCCTGCCTGCCCCCCAGCCAATTTTTAATGTAAACCTCATTATGTTGCAGCAGATCCGTCATCCGATACAATGAAACCCTTCGCCTCTTTTCCTACACAGTGAATTTTTATGGCATTTTCAGAATTGGTTGTTGCAGCTTGATCCAAACTGCTCAATACAATAATCCTTTTAAGTATACGATTCGTGGCACATTTGAGTCGAGTGCAAATATTTTGGTACAGGATCAGTATTAGCAATTGGATGTTTTGGTGAACAGACAGAGTGATCTCTTTGACATGTATTAAACGGATGTTATTACTTCATTGTGAAATTCTGGCTATGGCTTAGTTCCAATCTTCGGTCGGAATACTCTGCCTTACTGGAGAGGGACCATAACAAATTAGTACTGCAATAGAGACTACATCTGCTGCTTTTACTATGCTTTTTGTGCACCTATTTTTGCAAATATAAGTCAAAATGCTTTATAGTAGGAACCTGAGTGCCAAAGTGGGCTAAAGTATTGCCCTTCCGCTTTGGAACCTTCAAATTTACTCCAGATTTTTAGGACAGAGATCTCCCTCAAAGCTATAATGCCATATACTACTGTACTTATGTTGTGAAATAATGTAGAACTGCTTCAAATAGAAGAAGTTGTGCTAGATCCTGAGATGTTGCTGTATAGTTGTTTTCCCTGTTAACGCTGAGGGCTAAAATTCACTGTTAACAAGTTTAAAAACACACATGCATAGTTTAAGTTTATGGATTACGACTTCAGCTTCTCCTATTTTGGAACGACTATACAAAGACTGAAACAGCATCAAAAATGGCGCTCTTTAAAACCTACCTCACTTAATTTCCATTGTAACACTACTGCCATAGGCGAAGCTACAATATAATTACAGAATAAAAAATCGTGTGAGAAATAAGTTTGCCCAGTATTAAATCAGTTAGATCATAACTGGTTGTTGCAGGAACTAGATATTTCATTGTCTCAATAGTGGTGCTCTTCTGAATTTTGTGGATAATGCTAAAAGCGCCAGCATTTATTTCCCATCCCTGGTTGCCCCCAAGAAAGTGATGATGGGCATGTATATTGCTGCAATGGTGCTTCTATGATGTTGTGTAGGAAATCTAGCATTTTGATCAGTTGAACATGAGGGAAAGGCAATATATGACCAAGTCAAGCTGATTAAGAAAAGGCTATTTAGCGCACCCTGTGTATAACATTAGCTCTGCCAACGTGACATCTAATTACATTTTGAATAATCGTAGCGTTTTCCCTTTATTGGTAGATTATTATATACTTCAATAAGGTTTTTCTTTCTCTTGTCTCCTCCCCCTCCATTCAATTTTCTTCTTTTTGAATCGTAAAGCACCTTTTTTTATTGCTTTCCTTTCTGTTAATTTGTGATCCAGCGCCTTGGGACGTCCTCCCGAAAGGTGCTATGCAAATATAAATTTGTATTGTGATTAGCCCCGGTGTTCTACCTGTACCTTTCCTAATTCAATTGATTTCTGTGGCATTGTGACCAAGCTGAAAATTCATTATTCTAGGTGTGGCCTGGCCGATGCTTTCTAAAGTCTTACCATAATTTAAATAGGGCTGCACTTTACTGTTCTGTCTATATATTCTAGCATTTATTGGCTCTTTAAATTGTTATACCACACTGTCTTGTCATATTAACCTCTTCTGTATATTTATACCCCTTCACCTAGGTGTAATAGTTTTCTGTTTAGGTGTGTTAACTTTCACTTGTCCAGTGTTTGCATTACTGGATAACTGATCAAAATTATTTTGCTTGTTGCATCCTTTGCCTATTTCTCCTCTTATTTTTGTGATTCTGATTAATTTGCAACTTATTGTTGGTTTCAGTTTCGGTTAATTCTATTTTAGGGGTCGTTGTAGACCAGAAGAAATAAGAGTCCAAGCGCTGAATTTTTGGTGTCTCCATTAATTACTTGTAACCAGTATAATCTCTTTTCTATTAGCAACAAGATTCTTATCCAGTTCGATGGCCTACTCTGGATTCTTGTGGGTTTTGATTTGTTAGTCTGTTATGAGGAGCTGTGCCAAAACCTTAAAGTTGAAATAAACAAGATTATAAGAAGTGCCTTTTTCTGTTACATTAACAAAGGAATTGAGGTTTGTTATATGAAAAATCTTTCTCCTAAATCCTTGCTGACTATTTTTCTTATCAAGTTGCTGCTGTACAGAACTTCAGACTAATGGTTGGAATATTATCTTTTGTTATATGTTGGATTACTGGCCCTGAATTTACCAGGGGGAATTTTAATGCTATTCTTCAATGAAAGATACAAGAGATAATAACAACAATCCTTAATTTGCTATAACACCTTTCACATAGTGAGGACATCCCAAAGTGTTTTACAGGATATATTGTAAAGTTTAGTGATTGTGTTTTGTGGATGAACGCAGCAGCCAATTTACACATACCAGTGTCCCACAAATGGCCATGAGTGAATGTCCAATTTTGTTTGGGGGACTGTTGTTGGTTAGGATACCAGAGAAACTCCCTTCACTTTTCAAGTAGTGTCATTGGATCCTTAATGTCCACCTGTCTAGGCAGACGGGGCCTCGGTTTAATGTCTCATCTGAAGGATGAAATCTCCAACAATGCCACACTGCATTGCAGTATCAGCTAATACTATGTGATTCCAAGTGCTAACAAGGGGTTATTCCATAATCTTCTGACTCAGAGGCGAGAGTGCTACTACCTGAGCCATCACAAGGAGTGGATGGGTTTGTAGGAGAGGGTGAGAACATTAAAATTGATCCCCGGGGAGCTAAGGAATCAGTGGAGCCTGGGAACTCGAGGGATGGGTGAGCCGAATTTAGTGCAGGTGAAGATGCGGACAATGGCATTTTGAAGGAGTTGCACCTTATGAGTAGTGGAGGTAGGGAGACCAGGACGTTAGAAAGCAACAACTGCTTGCCCTTCAAAGGAAATAGTGTTTCCGAGAGATTTCTAGGATATAGAAAAGTGGGATGTAACAAAATCATCAATAAATGTTTTGGCAGCATTAGGTGTGATATAGAGGAGGAGGTGAAGGCAAATGATCTTGGTGAGGAATCGGAGGTGAGGGGGAAAGGAGAATTGAGGATTGAACTGGATGCAAGAATAATTATGCTTTGCATCTCTGGGTAAGATTGTCCTAAATTTGCAATTCTAACATTAACGTTTTAACCTCCTTTGGGAGATTTCTGTATGTCTTCCAAATCTTGCTCCCTCCTTTACAATTTATTCTTGATGACCTTTTAATTGACCTATTCATTCATTTTGAACATGGTTTATTTTCTTACCCTCAAATGTTAGGCATATGCTGTCCTTGAAATGTATTTATCTTATTCATTAATCCCATTTCTAGCCAAATACACTAGCTTTTTGAAGGAGTTAGTCAATCAATACAATAGTAGAGTTTCAATCTGGATGTACTCTGGTGTACTTGATGTGGCTGAGTATTAGGCTTAAATGCAAAGCACTGATATCCTTTATATTCCAGTCCTCACAGGTTGGCAGGAGCCAAGGTTTGGGGACCCCAGATTGTGCATTGGGGTACTTTGGGGTCTGACCAGCTACAGCCGCATAGCTTGCCATTGATATTTCAAGCTTTCCCGCTGCTTGCCCAGCTAGGACCACCCACCCATTAGGGCTTTGGTTTGCAGGGTTAACAGGAGTTAAATGGGAATTAGGTTTCTGGAATTAGGCAAGTGGTCGCTTCAGGGAGAGAGAGCACATTCCATTCCAACAATCTATCTCTGCTATTTCCATGCGTAGGTGGGATGCATGGAAATCTCAGGTTGGTTTGGATCCTCTTAAGCATGGTGATGGGTTTTTGCATGTATCAGATATCCAACTGATCAAAAAAAATCATAGAAGAGTCCAAATGAGGGTTGGAAATTGGACTGCAGGGTGAATCTCTACTCTTCAGATAGGAAAGGGGGTAAGAGAATCCTGCCTAATTTCCTCTGTTCTGTTCTTTGAGAGAGCAAGATAAAAATTAAACTGTCCATTTGTTGCTGTGGTTAGATTTGTTTGAGTTGAATTGGCTTGCCATGCTTAATAGTTTTTCCTTGTGACTGCAAAGAATAACATAGACCACATTAGCAGAAAAACAAAGGACTGAGATAAAAGGAAATGAATAGAAGGGTTATTCTGATGAAAGATAAATAATCCTAACTTTGTGGTAACAAAAGATAATAATCTTTGCATTTGATATAGAGCTTCTCACGTCTTCTAGACGTCTCAAAGTACTTCACAGAATATACTGTAAATAATAATAATAATAATCCTTGCATTTGATATAGCGCTTTTCACGTCGGGAGGACGTCCCAAAGCGCTTCACAGAATAACTGTAAAGTGAATTGACTGTATATTTATGGGTGAAACGCAGCAGCTAATTGCAAACAGCAGTGTCCCACAAACAGTCGTGGATTGAGTGACCAAATTATTATTTCTTTTTTAGGAATTTTTATCCCGGTAAAAGTGATCCACCAATCGACAAACAATTGGGATCCTATTTACTGCTAGGTAAACAGAGGCGTGTGGAATAAGGAAACTTGCCCAACATTTCGCCCTGCTGGGAATCGAGCCCAGGTCTCTCGCTTGCGAGGCAAGTGCTCTAACCACTGAGTTACAGGACTCCACAGCTACAGGATGTGTGATAGAAATAGAAGAAATTGAGGTATTGAAGTGAAGTTGCAAACTTCGAATAGATTTATCATAAATTTGGTGATACTTTGTGATTAGGCTATAATTGCTGAACTTCAATTTTTTTTAATATTTAAAATGAGGAAGACAAGTTGCCAAAAATATAATTATATCAAAGAATCTGTGTTGGACTGGTCAAATTGTTTTTTTAAATCATAATTCTGGTTTCCTGAGCATTACAAAACATCACTTACAATTGTCAGTCTGGCCCCAAATTTAGAAACTGGAAAGAATACAGCATAGCAATTGGTAGTGGGAGAGAAGGAGCCTTTCTATAGCAGCGTTGTTACATCATTCCACAATGTAGTTGTTGTATTGGCTGCTTCAGCGACCTGTTTCATTCAGCACATTCATTCTGGAAAGTCCGAGCTGAATTGAATGTCCAATAATAGGTCCCTATAGAAGGCAGTAATTGAATCAAGTCGCATCTGATGACTTCATAAATTTGGAGAACAAAACTTTTACTGGTTATCAATATCAGCTGAAGCCTGAGATTGAATTACTATTTTAAATTCACTTCCAGCTATTTATCATTTTCATATCCAAGATACAACAACAACAAGATTCCATTTATAAAGCGCCTTTCACGTCAGGAGGACGTCCCAAGGCGCTGCACAGTTGGGTCATGACCCGAGCAGGGGGGAAATGGTCAGGGTGAGGGGAGGGAAGGGAGGGAGCGAGGAGGGGGGAAATGGTCAGGGTGAGGGGAGGGAAGGGAGGGAGCGAGGAGGGGGAAGAGAGTCGAGAGGGGAGCTGAAGGCTCGGTCAAAGAGAAAGGTTTTGAGACCGGCCTTGAAGGAGGAAAGGGAGGAAGCGGCGAAGGCACTGGGGGATGGAGTTCCAGAGCCTGGGGCTGAGAGGCTGAAGGCCCGACCACCGATGGTAGGGCGGTTGGGGCGGGGGACGTGGAGCAGACCGGAGCCAGAGGAACGGAGGGTACGGGCAGGTAGGTAGGGGGATAGTAGGTTGGAGAGGTAGGAGGGAGCAAGGCCGTGAATGGCCTTGTAGGTGAGGATGAGGATCTTGAAATCAATCCTCTGGGGGATGGGGAGCCAGTGGAGGCGAGCGAGGGTGGGAGTGATGTGGTCCCGAAGCCTGGTGCGGGACAGTACACGAGCTGCAGAGTTCTGAATGACCTGCAGCTTGTGGAGGGAGGTGGCGGGAAGGCCGGCGAGGAGAGAGTTCCCATAGTCCAGCCTTGAGGTGACAAAGGCGTGAACCAGGGTTTCAGCAGCGTGAGGGGTGAGGTAGTGCCGTAGTCTGGCGATATTCCGGAGGTGATGGAAGGCGGTGCCAGTTGTGGTGCGGATGTGAGGGAGAAAGGACAGCTCAGGGTCGAACAAAACGCCGAGGTTCCTGACTGGCTTTGAGAGGTGGAGAGTGCAGCCTTGGATGCTGATGGTGTCAGCGCCTGAGGTGCGGAGGCGCTGACGTGAGCCAATCAGGAGGGCCTCGGTTTTTCGCACGTTGAGCTGAAGAAAGTTGTCTCTCGTCCAGGACTCGATGTCGGACAGGCAGGCTGTCAGGACATCGGTGGTCGTGGAGTTGAGAGTAGAGGAGGAAAGGTAGAGTTGGGTGTCATCCGCATACATGTGGAAGTTAACTCCATGTCTGCGGATGATGTCACCGAGGGGGAGCATATAGAGGGTGAAGAGGAGGGGACCGAGGACAGAGCCCTGAGGGACACCACATGAGACAGTACGGGGGGTGGAGGAGAAGCCATTCGTCGAGACAAAGTGAAGACGGTGAGAAAGGTACGACCTAAACCATTCAAGGACAGTGCCTTGAAGGTTGAGGTGGGAGGACAAGCGGTGGAGTAGGATAGCGTGGTCGACCGTATCGAATGCTGCCGATAGGTCGAGGAGGACGAGGAGACAGAGGGAGCCCTGGTCACAGATGGTCAGGATATCATTGGTGACCTTGACCAGGGCAGTTTCTGTGCTATGAGCAGCACGGAAACCTGACTGAAGGGGTTCGAAAAGAGAATGGGTGGAAAGGAAAGAGCGCAGTTGGGAGGCGACAACTCTTTCCAAGACCTTGGAGAGAAAGGGGAGGTTGGAGATGGGCCGGTAGCTTGATAGCTGCGACGCATCAAGGGAGGGTTTTTTCAGGGTGGGCGTGATGATGGCAGTTTTTAATGGAATGGGGACAGAGCCAGAGGAGAGGGACAGGTTTATGATGTCAGTGATATGTGGGGCAAGAAAGTGGAGCTGGGAGATAAGGAGTGGAGTGGGGATGGGGTCAAGGGAGCAGGTGGTTGGTTTTAGGGATAGGATGAGTTCAGTGACAGAGGGTGGGGAAACGGGTACGAAGGTGTGTAGGGGAGGATGGGTAGGAGTCGGAGTGTGGGAGGGAAGGGGTGGGTGGTGGGTGGAAGTTGGAGGGGAAGTGACCGCGGAGCGGATTCCCTTGATCTTGGATTCAAGGAAATCCAGCATCTCCTCGCAGTGAAGGTTGGAGGAGATGACCTGCGCGGGGTGGCGGGGGGACGGAGGAGTCGGGTTGTGGTGGAAAACAGTAGCCTGGGGTTGTTCTTCGCCTCCAGGATTATCCTGGAGTAGAAGGACGACTTGGCCGAGGCTAGAGTGGAGCGGTAAAATAGGAGATAGGAAGAAGTTGCATTTTATAGCACCCAGATTTAGAGAAATGCGAAAGAAGGAATCTCTGGGATATCGGAAGGGTAGGTTAGTTGGAATGACAGTAATTTTGTGTGTCAAGCTGCCATAGTTGATAGCACATTCTCGCCTCTGAGTCAGCATTTTGAACTTGTATAGTCCAAGCTAACACTTCATTATGTTCTGTGGATTGGGCTGCATTGTTGGTAGTGTCATTCTTTCAAATGAGGTGTTAAACCAAAGTCCTGTCAGCCTGTTTAGGGGAATGTAAAAGATCCCATGGCACTAAAAGAGAAGGGAGGTTCTACCAGGAACAGCCAACAATTTCCCAGTGTCCTGACCAACAGACTCCTTGATAAAGTTGGTCATTCACTTCACAGATGTTTGTGGATGTTCCTGAGTGCAAATTGGCTACTGTGTTTTCTGGAAAATGCAGATTTGCTGCGCGTTGCAGTGGATCCCATGAAGTGTTTTGAGACTGAAGAGAAATTGAATATTTCATGTGAATGTTCACCAAAAGACATAAAAAGTTGGACAATAGTTTCAAGTTGGTTCATTTTATCAAGTGGAATTCAACAAGTCACTCAGCTCCTGTTAACCCTGCAAGCCAAAGTCCTAATGGGTAGGGTGGTCCTAGCTGGGCAAGTGGCGGGAAAGCTTGCCAGACCGCAATATCAATGGCAAACTATGCAGTTTTAGCTGGTTAAACTCCAGCAGTACCCCGACACACACTCTGTGGTCTCCAAGCCTTGGCTCTTGCCAACCTGCGCCTAATACTTTCTGGAATTAGGTAAGCAGGAAGCGTCCCTCCAGGGAGAGAGAGAGAGTGCGCATTCCATTCCACCAATCTACCTCTGGGATTTCCGTGTGTAGGTGGGATGTATGGAAATCTCAGCTTGGTTTGAATACTCTTAGCCATGGTAATGGATTTCCACACGTGTCAGACACCCGTCTGACCCAAAAACAATTCAACAAGTGAATGAGCGGAATACTGATCAATATTGTGGAGTTGTAGGGTACAAGTCTGATTTTTTGGGTCCTTCGTATGTTTTCTGCTTAATTAATATTGTCGAATGATTTCACCTGCCATGTTTCTAGAAACCAACAATTGGAATAATTGGATACAGGGCAGGTGTGAATATTATAGGAAATATTGCCGAAGAGAAACTTCAGACAAATACGGTAATTTAAATGCTTCCTGTAGTTCTTTGTAAAAGATTTCAGGCCACATCTACAATAGGATTGAATGAGTTTCAATATGGATGACCTGTTATTAAGTTGAGGAATGTCAGCATGGGAAATTGAAGTCTTTGTGCCTGTTCTCAGCAGCTCAGGTGTACAACAACAACAACAAGATTTCATTTATAGAGCGCCTTGCTCTAGCTCAGACAACCACAGAATAAAGCTTTATTTTCTGTGCTGTAATGATATGACTTATTCAGTGAATCGTAAAAATAGCTATTTCTCTTTTGAATATTTCCTATATTAGCCAAACATATGGCCACACTGAGTTAGATTGCTGTATATGTTTTGTTGTGAGCTCTTGCCCTTGGGAGTACACAAATTTCTTTAATTTAGAGCTCTTACAATTACCAAAGAATTTTTTTTCAATCCATTGTAGTCAAATAAATTGGACAATGGGTAAATAGGTATAGGTTTGTGAATACAAAATGATTCAGCCCTAACTATTACTAAACGCTGTCATTTGCTTTGTCTTACGGGTTTTCTTATGAAACAGTGTTTCATGTTGTATCTAAATTTAATATATGCTGCAATGGCTCACCTTGTGTCTTGCGATCTTGTATTTAACACTTTTAAATATCCAAATGTTAGAACCAGATGTGAACCATAACTTATTTCACAACTGAGGCAACTTGTGAAAATGATTAGGAGTAAAATACCTTGTTCGAGTCACAGGAAGAATTTCCAACTTGTTTTATCCACCTCTTATATTGTAAAGTACTTTCAATGTTTACTACAGTGAACGGTTCTATGCGTTTACAACAACAAGAAGATTACATTTGTATAGTGCCTTTCACGTCGGGAGGACGTCCCAAGGCACCATTGCTTCAAGCACATTTTACAGAGAGTTATAAGCTAGTTAAGCACAGCTTCCATTGCTAAGCTGCTAAATAACTTAGGTTTTGCTATACAGTAGCTGGGTTTTGTTCCATTGGTGCATGGCTTAGCTAAGACCTACTGCGACTGTGGTGTGAACTTTGAGCAGTTTGAAATTTTATGGTATTCTCAGAAATAAACTGCACTGGAAGCCATCCAGGTAGTAATGTAAACCAAGCTTCACATGAAAGGGGGTGGGGGAGGAACGTTTCCAAGTACATCAAGGGAAATACTGTTCATTTTCAATCGGTTTTCTTCTTGTCCTTTCTGATGCACCAGCATAAATCCCTGGTGAGATCTGACTGCAGAAAGGAGTAATGTGAGATTGCTTTCTTGCCAGCTCAACACGAGTACACCATTGTTCCTGTGCATAGTGATAGCAGGGGCCTTTCACTACTCGGTGCAGAAGAAATATTCATCTTTAAGATTGGGTAGCATTTTGTACCGCTTCATGCATCTAATTTAACTGCAGCTCTTGAGCTGAGTAGAATATGGTTACTTTGAGGCCTCCGTTTTCTTTTAATTCTCAAAGGATTCACAGGTATACTGCACTTCCTCTTTTCTTAAAGCACTGGAGGATCTTGCCAGTATGTAATGAAAATTATGCCGCAGAACCCACGTGCAGATTCTCACATCCATTTCAATATTCAGTAGGTTTATCGGAGATACTGGTATCATTTATAGCAAGTGTAAAATTGATCCAAACCTTTTCTAGAAACCTTTAAGATGGGCGCATTCTACCTTTCTCCCCCTGTGGAGCAGTGACCGTCCTCAGTTTTGTATTGCCCCACATCAGCATTGTTGATCAGTATTTTGTCTATAGTGTGTGAGGGATTGCGTTGCAAGCCTGAATCAATCCTGCCACTCTTTGCTACTGGAGTCCCTTTGTACATTGTTTTTCTTATTGTTGTTGAAGCTTATGTTTATTGACCTTTTATCTTGGACTTTCAACCTCTGAAGATGAAAAAAACATGAGGGTGTAGATCCTTAATGAATTTGACTGGCGTAACATTTCCAAACTCAGTAAATAGTCACTTAGAAAATTGCATTTGGCTGGTGCTGGGAAACATCCACTTGTCACTGTAGTTATATACCTTGCTTTTTTGGAAGAAATCGAAACTGTGATGTCAGATACCCTGTTGTCAACTATAGCTTAATTATGGCTTCATGAAATGTCAAGTCTGTGTGTCTCTGGAATGTGATCTGGAAATGAATTAAGTCTGTTGGGTTGAATGAATAGTGACAGCCCCGCCTGTTGCAGCGGGTGTTGCGTTGTGAGAAGCTGATCAACCAAAGCATGGTTCTTTCATTTGAGACAAACTTGTTTTTAATGTTTCCCTTTTGTTACAGTGACCAAGTCTTCACAAGTTACCTGTGATTTTAAAATGGAGGTGGTATCCGCTGAAGTCAATAGCCTGCTTCCTGAGGAGATAATGGACACGACGCTTGTGGAAGATGACAGCATTGAGGTCGTGGCCGTTACGTCACAGCATGCGGAGCCGATTCCTATGGAAACTGAACGTGGAGAAATTGAAGACCCAGTCCAAATACAGAACTCCCAAGTTCCATCAAGTGTGACAGATCATGTCGCCATGTTGACAAATAACGCTACTCCGCTGATCTTAAGTGAACCCAATATAAAAATGGAAGTTAATACTGACATTGTATCAAAGACCACTGGGAAGGGTAGCCTCATGAGCAGCACCACTGCTGGGATGAATGTAACTTTAGCAGCTAATCAGATTCTTCTTAAACCAATAACTGAGCCCTCTGATCAAAAATTCAACCAGGCTATCAAATGTGAGGCAGCAGGACAACAGCTGGTAGTGACAACTCTTGGAAAATCCCGGCAGTCCATTGTACTTTCATTACCACCAAATCAAGCATCCCACCCACAGCAGGTCTTGTCTCAAACCCAGGTTGCAGACTTGAAACAAATTAAAGTAGTTACTCTCGGTGGAAGATCTGAGATAAAGTCTATAGTTGGAGCATCAAATGCATTGGGTTCAGTTCAGCCTGCACAAAGTCAGATGAAAACTGTACAGGTAAGAAATGTCTGCAATGAATTTCCTTTGTTTGTAATACCTCTGGTGCACAGTACAACAAGAACAACATTACACTTATATAGTGCCTTTCACGTAGGCTGACGTCTTGAAGCACTGTCAGTGGTGGGGTTGGACACCAAGGCTTACTTGAGAGTAAATAGCTCAGTGGTTAGAGCACTCGCCTCGCAAGCGAGAGGACCTGGGTTTGATTCCCAGCCCAGCGAAACGTTGGACAAGTTTTCTTACTCCGCAGTAAGTAGGAACCCGGTTGTTAGTCGATTGGTGGATCGCTTTTCTGTGGGTAATAATCCCTTCTAATAAATAAATAATAATAATTTGGTCATTCAATCCACGACTGTTTGTGGGACACTGTTGTGCCCAATTGGCTGCCACGTTTCGTCCACAAAATATATACAGTCAATTCACTTTACAGTATATTCTGTGAAGCGCTTTGAGACGTCTCGAAGACGTGATAAGGCGCTATATAAAATGCAAGGATTATTATTAAGGCACAATCAAAGAGGTAGGATTTCAGGTGGGCTTTAAAGATAGTTAAAGAGGGATTTTCAGAGACTAGGAGTGTAGTGGTTGAAGGCTTAGGTACCAATGGTGGTGCAAAATGGTCAAGAAATGCACAGCAGTCTTGTTTTAGCTAAGCAACAGGGGTAGGCAAATGAGTTAAAGGGTATGAGCAGGGCAGAGAGCTAGGGAAGTGGTTGGACATAAAGGGATTTCTATATGGGGGCGAGGGTTGATGTTCATCCATTTCGAAACGGATCCAGTGGAGCTCGCTAAAAAAATTGGTGATGGATTTGTGGAGTTTGGTGAAGGTAAGGATATGGGTAGCAGAATTTTGTAGGAGCTGGACTTTGCGCATGGTGGAGCTGGTAAATCAAGTTCAGTGCTTATTACAGTACAGGACAAGTGCTTGCCACTCCATCCGCTCAGCAAACATTGGCCTTCAAGTCCTCCTCCTGTTTTGCCCCACAGAGCTCTCAGCCATTCATTCTGCTCTATTCTCTGGAGCTCCACTCCAGAGTCCCTCAGCATTGCACCCTCCGTCACTGCCTTTAAAACCTGCCTTAAAACCATTTCTTCTGCGTTTTCACCATCTTCTTACTCCCTTCCCCCCTCCCCTCTGTCTTTTCACTAGCTTGGGCTCCCAGTCAGTTGTGTGAAGCACTTTGAGACATCGCAGAGTGACCGGAGTTATGTAAATTGTTACTACATATAAGAATGAACTTGTCCCCCCATATGTTCAAATTCCAGCATGAGTTACTGGATACTGGACGGGAGCAACAACATTGCATGTCTTTTCTTTTTTTCCCCACCCCCACTCCCGCAAGCCATGGAGACATTAAGGATGCTAACCCTTGTGCCTGCTGCTGTCCCAATTAAAATCAGCTATCTCAGTGGAGATTGAGAATAACCTGCCTTTGCAGCAACAGCAGGTGGTATGTTTTTCCATTGAACCGTTACAACGTTTTTTTTCTATTTCTCTCATTTCCCCTCCCCCTCAAATAATCATACCTGTATCAAACACTGAATGGTGACTAGACTACTTGAAGCAGTTATTAATCTTGATGGTTTGAGAGAAGAATTAATTGTTCACTGAGCTCTAATTAGTAGGAAATTATAATATTGGAAAATTTGCATTAGAATTGCTTAAAAAAAACATGGTTATTGCATTTTGAGAATTCTTGACTTATGATGGCCAAACATAAATCTTGATACCTGTACTCTTGGAACAGAGAGAAACTGCTGAGTGTTAATATATTCTACTTCCAGTTGTTACAGGAACAATTTGTGCTGCAGCTTTTCTAATCTTTTACATTATTTAGCATATTTTTAACTGCGGACTTATTATGTGCAAATTATATCTACTCATTGCCTTAACTCTGCCCCAGTAATACTATCTATGCTTCAGCAAATCTATCAGACAACTTATTTCCATTAGTTTTCCTTTAAATCTGTTGATTTTTACAGCAACAAAAAATTAAATGGAGTTTGGCAGGTTAGTGATTTGTATGCCAAAAATGTTTAAAACCATTTGTTTTTTTTTCTGCTGGATACTGATGTGGGTAAATTGTTTGTGACCATCTGGATGCATCCAATCTATAAAATTAAGAGAATTTAAGAGAGATAATGTTTTATAGATATTTTATGACTTCACTACTATAGCAACGTGTAGTGAAATAAAACTTGGGTTTGATTTGTTCCACTGCATATTGTAAATATCACATGAGTTGCAGTGCGGTACAAAGCAGTGACCCATCTCAAAGTAGATGTTGTCGCAGAGCAGTTTAATTTAAATAAATGGGATGGACTCCTTAGATTGGTTTATTAATCACTGCCTTGTAAAGCATGGTACTGTATTTGCTGCATACTTGTGAGCGTCATGCTCTCTTAGTGTAAGGAAGCTCCAGATAACAGCTTGGGCTGGACCAAAGCTCCTGCCATTTACTAAGCTAAATGGAGTCAGTCTGGAAGCGTGCTTGGCTCCTCATTGTAATGTGTGTCAAAGTGGCCAAGTAAATGAGCAGGCACGTCCTTGAGATGCGAAGCAAAATGTATTCAATTTTACTTGAAGTATTTCTCTTCCCACTCCCCAATTTTTCCTTTTTTGTTAGGATTTTTGGAAAGTGAATTTTTTTTTATTACCAGTACTGGCAATTTTTTTTTCACATTTATCAAATTCCCTTTTGTATTTGCTGTCTCAGTTTGGCTTCACAATCTCTCCGGCAGTCTGCTCCATATATTCACCACATTCTTTTTAAAGTAGTTCAATCTAACCTGCTGATGCACCTTCCCTCTTCTGATCCCCAGTCCTTGTAAAAGTTGTGGCTGAATTTCTAGAAAAATGTATGTCCATTTTTTTTCTCAACCAACTCCTGGAAATGATTACCTCTTTGTAATCTTAAGAATTCAGATGATGATATAAAAAATTACAGAAGTCATCTGAAATCTGAGATGAGTTTGCATTGATTTTTGCGTCAATTTTTTTTAATGTAATCTATGTGAATTTAGGGGAGGAAAGGGAAAGAGTTGACCTTTACATCTCCCAGAGATATCATGGCATATGCAGGCTGTGCAGAAGTGAAGCCCACACTGAAGGTTCAATCGCAAGTTTATTAATGGCTGAATGTTTCAATACTGGAAAATGTATAATGTGCATTTGTTTTCTGGAGTGTTCATGCTGTAATACTTTAATTCCACACTGTAAATGTGTTTCAGCAAACAGAAATTTTAGATATGCTCTGTTCAAATAAATAGTTACGAGAACTTTTAGCTTTTACCAGCATACATTGTATGTTGTAGCACACATGAGCAGTTTTGCTGCCCGTTTTTCTCTGTTTTTCACAGATCTGTGAAAGATGCTATGTTCAAGTAGAGGTCTCTCTGTACTGTGTGTCCTCTACTAGTTGTGTTCTTCAAGATTTAAAAAAGACGTAGAGTGACTAGTCATAATAAACATGGCATTTTTTGGTTGGGGTATGTATTTAGTTCTTAGAATTTTCCCATATAAGAGCTACTACTACAAATAATAATTGTTGCATTTGATAAATCTTTTTGTCATTGAAATATCTCAAAGCTTATAACCGGATTTACTGTAAAGTGTAGTTTCTGTCTATTTGTACTTAAATGTGGAAGCCAATTTTGCACGTAACATCAATTAAATTAATAATTAATTTAATTATTAAATAATTGTAAAAGTTGTTGCTGAATTTCTAGAAAAATGTATGTTCAATTTTTTGCAGAAACGATTGTTGGGATGGAGTAAGAATGGTTACACAGTACTGCGGTTTAACAATAGGGTTATGCTAATAATAATTAAATTAATAAATAATAATTATAATTATTATCAAAGGCAAAACCTTGGGCAAGTTTCCTTACTGCACACGCTTAATAATAATCCCTCCAAAAAAACAATAATAAATTGGTCATTTTCAGTCCATGACTGTTTGTGGGACACTGCTGTGTGCAATTGGCTGCCGCGTTACGACCATAAATATACAGTCAATTCACTTTACAGTCTATTCTGTGAAGCGCTTTGAGACATCGATAAGATGTGAAATGCAAGGATTATTATTAGCTCGCCATGAAGCAAATGATCAATTTTACTTGGGGTATTGCTGGCCTGGACACTGGGACAAACTCCCTTCACTTTTTGAATTGTGGCATGGGATCTTTAATGTACACTTGAACAGGTAGCCAAAATCTTGGTTTTGTGTCTCATTCGAAGGACAGCATCTCTGACAATTCAATGCTTCCCCAGCACTACATTGGAGTGCCAGCCAATACATGTGGACTATGAACTCATTAAAGTTCTGACTTGCGGCTTGAACCCACAATCTTCTGGCTTGAGAGGCAAAAGTGTTACCAAATATATGACTTGGAAGGTCACCTATTCTTTGAGTTGTTTAATTGCGGTGGTTTCTGCCAAAATTATTCTCGGCATTCCTGAGAGAGGGGGGAATTTGTGAACTTTGACTGAGCATAGTCACAACTATTGCTATCTAGTTCCTTCTTTAGGGTGTCCTCTTTGGTATGTTATGTGGAGGAGTCCACACCTGTAGAAATGTATATCAGCATGAATCATTGAGCTTGATGAAAGGGAGAAAGTGAGAGAAGAAAAAAGTGTTCTGTGCCCTGCCTTCAGATGCGACCGGAGAGCATCACATTAAATCTGATGTTTCGGTAATTATATCTGTTGTACTGAGCCTGTGATTCACTTCTCGTGGCAATGTATGTCTTTTGAAATCTTGTTCTCCTACAGAAACGATTGTTGGGATGGAGCAAGAATGGTTACACAGTACTGCGATTTAACAACAGGTTATGCTAAATGATGATCATTTAGAAATGAAATCTGGGAGAAATGCTGGTTAAACTTCAGCAGCAACCACTTGCATTTATATAATCACCTTCGCCCAGTTTCTTGTCTCAGAAAGCTTAACCCAATACACATTCTGTGGTCCCAAGCCTTGTTTTTGGAGATCTACACTTAATACCTCCATGGCCTCGCTCCCCCCTACCTCTGCGACCTCCTAACCCCCTACCAACTTGCCCGCTCCAACCTGCTTCACGTCCCCTGCGGTTCCTCGGCCTTGCCCCCCCCCCTCCCTTGTCTCCTTCAAGACCCATCTCAAGACCCTCCTTTCGACCGTGCTTTCGATTATCCTCCTTCCCCACCCTCCACCCTCCCTGATCCCAACCCCCAGCTCGGGTCCGAAACACTGTCCAACGCCTTGGGACATCCTCCAGATGTGAAAGGCGCTATACAAATGTAATTTTGTTGTTGTTGTTATTGTAATACTCCCGGGATTAGGCAAGCGATGCGAGTCCCTCCAGGGAGAGCATACATATTTCATTCCAGACCCAGGAATTTCCATGTGTAGGTAGTAAGGATCGAACTGTATCTGGATTGGATACTCTCAAGCACAGCAATGTTTCAGACACCCAACTGATCCAACCAAATCCAGATCCAACCATAGAGAGGGGTGTGGTACAAACAAGAAGTAAAATAAGGAAAGGTAGAAAGAGAAGTGGAAGCAAACAAAAGTCAGAGACTCATTCACAAGCCAAGGATGCTGAAGCTTGCTGTCAACTGAATCTACGCAAACATTATTTCCATGAGCGAATAGTGAACCTGAGGAGCAGGCTCCCCAGGGAAATGGTTGAACCAGGAAGTGTGTATTCTTTCAAACACTGATTAGATAGTTTTCTTTTAAGGAATAACATTATGGGATATCGTACAAAGGCAGTTTGGGACATGTGTGCATGCAACCGCCAGGAGGGTGGAAGGTGAACTAGATTGACCTTGGTCTTTTTTCAACTAGCATTTCTTGTATTCTTATCTTAACCGTTTTCTACTACAGACCTTCATTCCCATGTAAACCCTGTTGCCCAACCTGGGACAGGCATCTGTACTATTTTTATAATATTAGGACAGGACGATGAGGTCTGCAAATGGGAACAGCAGTGGAACTGGGAATGTCAGCTAAGACTGAACTTGAATGTCAAAGTAGAGCTAGGACATTACTACATTGAAGGGGTGGATATGAATCTAACCAGATTTGGGAATTTATTTGTTGTTCTGTATTTTTCAGATTGCTAAAAAATCCACACCTACGTCTGCTGCAGGACCAGTGATCACAAAATTCTTCTTTACCAAACCTGTGAACAACAAGAACATAATTGCAGGCCATTCTACCACAGCTCCATCATTGATTGCAGGTTCTTTATATGAAACCTTTTCAAATTGCGTTTGTGGCTGCATGTGGGTTGAAACATTTTGTTCACTTTTGGTGGTGTTGATTATTTTGCAGGTCGAGTCCTTGCCCAGAATGCAGCTATCATTTCAGAAGGGTCCAATCTTAGTTCTGCAGTTCAACAAACAGCAAAGATTGCCATCTCTCCCCTGAAGTCTCCAAACAAGGTTCATCTTTATGTTTGGGGCTTTAAAATTTGAAGTCTGGAAGTGAACAATTTGACTCAAATGCATTATTTGTTAATTGTGGCTGATTTCGTTTTTCCTGCATGACTATTTCTCTTGGAACCCACCCCACTTTTCCTTTCTCTCTTCTCCTCTCAAGACAAAGTAGACAAAGGAACATTGGGTACTGGGTTGTATTTGTTAGTAGACTTTCACCTAGAACCAAAGTTTGAATCTAGCCTGGATGAAAGTGTTTGTTCTTTACTGTCATGCTTTGTGTACAGTGCTGTGAGCGAAGTTGCTTTGCTTTCAAAAACAGCAATGTTCCCCACCTTTCATCATACTAGCCATCAGCTCATCAAGCCTGCTCCACCAGTTTTTTAGATGTTTTCAAATCTCTCAATGCCAATGCCCTACCCCTTATCTCTATTTGTCTTAAGTATTTGTCCCATCACATTTTAAACATTCATATAGATTCCATCTCTAGCATTTTCAGGACTAGAAATTGCACACCTGTGCACCTCTGTGTGAAGAAATGCTTACTGACTCTGACTCTTCGCTCTGACGTTAAGACTCTGCCCCCTTGTAATAGATCTCTCTACCAAACAGAAGAATCTTTGACTCTCTAGTTTTGTTCATTAATTTACTTCAATCCAATAACCCCTTAACATCTTCCGCTCTGGCTAATATAATTCCAGTCAACCAAACTCCTTGTGGACAAGAAGGGGCTCCTTGCAGCTGAACTGGCTCCAAGTTGACATGCCTGACAATAGAATGTCGGAGTTGAGTCCGCCCTCTGTAGTCCGGTTCCTGAGCCGGGTGGGTCTGCAGTATTCCAGGGCACTGCTGATGGCAGCACAGCCAGCCTGGCTCATCGGCAGGACCTGGAAGGGCAGACCAGTCACTTGAGGCAGGGAGTCATCTCATTCAGCTTCTGTTAACCCTGCAACTCAAAGCCCTAACGGTTAGGGTGGTCTTAGCTTGACAAGCAGCAAGGAAGCTTGCGGGCAGCAATATCAATGGCAAGATACGCGCTTTTACCTGGTTAGATTCCAGCAGTACCCCAACACACACTCTGGGGTCCCCAAGCCTTCGCTCTTGCCAACCTGTGCCTAATACCTTCTGAAATTAGGTAAGCAGGATGTGTTCTCTCCAGGGAGAGAGAGAGTGCACATTCCATTCCAACAATTTTTCCTGGGTTTATCTATGTGTGCATGGAAATCTCAGCTAGTTTTGGATATTCTTAAGGATGGTGATAGGTTTCTGCATGTGTCAGACACCTAGCTGACCAAAACAAAAGGGTTTATGAAAGGTAGATCATGTTCCACAAATCTAACAGGGAGGGGATAAGTAAAAGGGAATCAATGGGTGTCATTTACATGGATTTTCGGAAGACGTGTGATAAGGCCACATTAAAGATTAATAGCTAATATTAAGGTACATAATCAGATCTGTGCATATTTATGTAGATTATTTACTGCTGAGTGTAGTGACTGTATATTTGTAAGCAATCATAGCAGCCAATTGGTGGATAGCAATGTCCCAGGCGGTGAATAACCAATTTAACTGGAGGATTGTTGCTCAGCACACATGACAAAATTCCCCTCTCTTTTTGAATAGTCCATGAGTTCTTTAAAATCAATCTAAACAGGCAGTTTGGACCTTAGTTTAATGTTTTATCCAAAGGACAGTCCCTGGGGCCATGCAGCATTTCCTAGCACTGCATTGGAGTGTCAGCCTAGAAGTGAGCTCAAAGTCCCTGATACAGGACTTAAACCCACACCATCCATCTCTGAGGCTAGATTTCTACCAATTGAGGCGAGCTGAAGACCTAAATGAAAGGATGTGCTTTGATTTATTGTATGACTGATGTTCTAGGATTTTATTACTGTGCGAGTCCTGAACTTCAGAGTTGATAGAGAAATTGTAAGGGGCTGTATGTTTTGCACTGTAGAAATGGTCATTTTAGGATGAGGCTGATTCTGTTAGAATTCAACAGTATGGGGAATCTTGAGGGGCTGGTGGTTAATTACCATCTGCAATCCTCTGCTACAGTCCTGCTTAATAAAACCATAATACAACTTGATTTTTGTTAACAAAAACTGATAAAATAGCTTGGTACATAATATCAGGGGGGCTTCGTAGTATTTAATTTTTCCTTGCATCGATTTTCTCTCATCCCATCAACAAATATGTTGAAAATAGAAGTGGAGGATCACTGAAAAGTTAATAGTATGAAATTGGGTTCAAGCGTTTGTCAGAAACCACACCAAGGAAATTATTAAAACGTTTTATTAGCAATTATAAAACCACATGAGCATAAGCATCACATTACACCTGACCCATTATCATTACTCGTCGCGCTTAAATGATTACTAAAGCACTATCTTAACAAGATACATTACTAAAGCACTATCTTAACAAGATACCCTCAATACTAAAATTCTAAACATATAAAAAAAAATTATGTGATATATGAAATGTGCCTAAATAATCTCTAACTATTGTATGTATATTGGGTGCGTGTTTTAGTAAGTAGGAGAGATACTACCAAGCAGGCAGGAAGTCGTTACGAAGTTCTAAGGCTGGCACAAAAGTTAAACACTGTCTCTGGTGTGCTGCTGGATGTAAATGTCTCTGGCTTGCTTCTGGCTGCAAACGTCTCTTGGTGGTCCACTCCAGCAAGAGCTAAACTTGTCCTCTTTGCGGTCCACTCCGGCGAGAGCTGGACTTGTCCTCTTTCCCTCAAAGGCGCTCTTCTTCCTCTCCGTAGAGATTCGTCCCAATTCCTCTCCTCAGAGGCTCGAATAATTCTAAGTTTTGGTCACCGTTTTTTATACTCTTTTTCGCCCGCCATCTGTATTCTATCTCCTTTCTTCTCATTACTTCTTTCTCTAATTGTCAGTTCTAAAACCCTGCTCTTTGCCCCTGCATTCTTTTCCTATCTTCACGTTGTTTCCCTTGTACCAACAAGTGGTACATTCTGCAAAAGAGGAATACTCCTCCTATTCAATCTTATCTAGCCCGACCAGATTGCCTGACTCCATGTGTTGAAGTTTCAGTAATTCATTGTGCTCCTTTCTGACTTTCCATGTGACCTGCTGATCTCAAGCTTTTTCTCAGTTTTAATGGTTAATTTTGTATACCTGCCCACACAGTTGGCCTCCCATCCATTTTCCTGGTCCAATTATCCCAGGTTCCTATCTCTCCTTCCTGTAGGTCACATGCCCTTGTAAGCGCAGGTGGCCTGCCATCCATCCTCCAGATCCAGCTATCCTTATCTTCCCTGGCCATGGGTCGCATTCCAGTGTACTCCTGCCTAGCTCGGTGTCTCTTTTACTGGGACTGTGTGTGTGTGTATGTGTGTGTGTGTGATGCATGCCACATGGCAGTTTTTTTATTTCTTTAATTCTACTTAATTCATCTATTTACTACATGATCAATACTAGTGATTCTTATACTATAATTCCAACTGTTTACAATAGTAGCACAATTTCACAAGAAAAAGATCTCGGAGTACTTAAATATAATCCTTGCCTTTGATGTAGTGCCTTATTGTTTCATCAAGGTGTCTCAAGATTGCTTCACAGGATTTACTGTAAAGTGTAGTATAATTGTAGGTGAACATAGCAGCTGAGTTGTACACAGCAATGTCTGATAAACAGCCATGAAGTGAATGACAAATGTTATCTGGGAGACATCTCCACCCTACTATCTTCCCTCTCCCTCCACTCCGAACGCCTCCTCATCCTAGGCGACTTCAACCTTCACTTCAATTCCTTCTGCTCTACCTCTGCTGAACTTTCCTCCCTTATCTCCTCCCTCAACCTCTCCCTCCACATCCATTCAGCCACCCACATCCACGATCGCCCCCTGGTGATCACTCAGGGCCTCACCGTCTTGGACCTCACCATCATCAACAAAGCGATCTCAGACCATCACTTAATCTCCCTTAACTCCTCAATCGCTCTCTCCACCGCCACCCAACCCACCTCCATCTCCTACCGCCCCTGGAAAAAAATCTCCCACATCCACCCCATCCCTCTCGGCTGCCTTGGAGTCATCTGAATTCCTTCCCCTCTGGACTTCATCCCGCAATGACCTATCCTCCTCGGTCCCTCTTCTCCACAGATCTCTCTCCTCCACTCTCGATTCCCTTGCTCCCCTCTTTTCCCGAACCATCTCCCACTCCCACTCACCATGGTACACCAGCCACCTCCGCTCCCCTAAAGACAAGTGCGTGCCGCTGAGCACACCTGGCTTAAATCAAACTTAGCGGTCCATTGGCAGATCTGTCTGAACCATATCAAATCCTACTGCTCTGCCCTCGCCTCCGCTAAATCGTTGTTCTACTCCAAGACAATCTTGGAAGCTAAGGACAACCCCAGGCTCCTCTTCTCCATCACAAACCCGCTCCCCCGCCCCCCTCTCATGCCTGCCCATTCCTCAAATGCCAATTGCGAGACGATGCTGGACATCCTTGAAACCAAAGTCAAGGGAATCCGCTCAGCTACCTCTTCCACTGCATCTGCTACCCCCTACCCATCCCTTCCTCCACACTTTCGAACCTGTCTTCCCCTCCTCTCTCATCACCACTATAACCCACATGAAATCAACCACCTGCTCCCTCATCCTTATCCCTCTCCTGACCTCCCAGCTCCACCTCCTTGCCCCTCTACTCACTGACATCAAAAATATCTCCCTATCCTCTGGTACTGTTCCCACCCCATTTAAAAAAAAAACGCCATCATCACTCCTGTTCTTAAAAAAAACCATCCCTGGACCTATCTCTACTTCCAAACTACCGCCCCATCTCCATCCTCCCTTTCCTCTCCAAGGTCCTGAAACGAGTTGTTGCTTCTCACCGCTGAATCTCTTGTTCATGCCTTCATCACCTCCAGACTCGACTATACAAACACCCTGCTTGTCGGCCTTCCCAACTCCTCCCTCCACAGGATGCAGATAATTCAGAACTCTGCAGCCCGTGTCCTCTCCTGCACCAAACTCCGTGACCCCATCTCCCCCATTCTCGCCTGACTCCATTGGCTCTCTATCCTTCAGAGGATCCAGTTCAAGATCCTGATCCTCACCTACAAAGCCCAACATGGCCTCGCCCCACCCTACCTCTGCGACCTACTAACCCCCTACCAACCCGCCCACTCCCTCCACTCAGCCGGCTCTGGCCTGCTCCACGTCCCCCGACCCACCCGCTCCACCATTGGCGGGAGAGCCTTTAGCCACTCTGCCCCCAACCTCTGGAATTCCATTCCCCCAATCACTCCGCCTCGCCTCCTCCTTAGCTTCCTTCAAGTCCTGCCTCAAGACCCTCCTCTTTGACCATGCCATCGGTCACCTCCCCTCCCTTCTCCCCCCCCCCTCCCCCGACCCCAGCTTGGGTCTGAAATGCTGTACATTGTCCAGTGCCTTGGGACTTCCTCCCGACGTGAAAGGCGCTGTACAAATGTAATGTTATTGTTGTTGCTTCTCTGCTTCGCTCCTTCCTCTCTCGCAACTCCCTTCATGAACCCCTCCAGTCAGGTTTCCGTGTTGCCCACAGCACAGAAAGAGCCCTGGTCAAAGTGACAAATGACATTCTGTCCATTTGCGACCAGGGCTCCTTCTGCCTCCTCGTCCTCCTTGACCTCTTTGCTATCTTCGACACCGTCGACCACTTTATCCAGTTCCTAACTGGTTAAGATGGTACCTCTCACAACGCCTCCACTTTATCTCCACAAACGGCTTCTCCTTTAGCCCCCACACCATCTTGTGCGGCGTTCCTCAGGGTTCTGTCCTTGGTCCCCCTCCTCTTCAATATCTGTATGCTCCCTCTTGGTTACATCATCCGCAGACATGGGGTCAACTTCCACATGTATGGGGATGACACCCAACTTTGCCTCCACAGTTGAGTCCAGGACCACTGCTGTTCTGACAGAATGTCTGTCAGACATCAAGTCCTGGATGAGAGCTAACTTTCTTCAGTTGAAGTCAACAAGACCGAGGCTCTCCTGATTGGCTCTCGTCAGCGCCTCCTCACCTCAGGCGCCGACAGCATCACCATCCCTGGTTGCACACTCCACCTTACTAAGCCAGTCCGGAACCTTGGGGTCTTGTTTGACCCTCAACTAATCCTTTTTACCCCACATCAGCGCCATGACCCGCACTGCCTTCCCCCACCTCCGCAGCGTCGCCTGGCTCCGACACTGTCTCACACCATAGCCCACTGAAACCCTCATACATGCTTTCATTACATCGAGGCTCGACTATGCAAACTCGTTTCTTGTCGGCCTCCCCAACTCCTCCCTTCATAGGCTGCAGATCATCCAGAACTCTGCAGCCCACATCCTCTCCTGCACTCGGCTCTGTGATCATATCGGCTCCATCCTCGCCCGACTCCACTAGCTTCCCATTACACAGAGGATACAGTTCGAGATCCTGGTCGTCATTTTCAAAGCACTCCATGGTCTTGCTCCCGCCTACCTCTGTGACTTTCTAACCCCCTACCATCCTGCTCCGTCTCTCCGCTCAGCGGGTTCTGGTCTGCTTCACATCCCCCGCATCGCTCACCCCACTATTGGTGGGGCGGGCCTTTTGCTACTCTGCCCCCAACCTCTGGAACTCCATCCCGCAGTCCTTCCACCTCACCCCCTTCCTTGCCTCTGTCAAGAACCATCTCAAGACCCTCCTCTTCGACCATGCTTTCGATCTCCCTGCTTTCCCCCCCACTGCCCTCCAACCTCCCCGACCCCCAGCTCGGGTCCAAAACTCTCTGTCCAGCACCTTGGGATGTCCTCCCGATGTGAAAGGCGCTATACAGGTGTAATGTTGTTGTTGTATCTGTGCTGCAGCATGAAATTGAATTGGCAAATGTGGGATGAGTTTGTATTATTCCCAACAGAAAGTACAAAATCATTTAACTTGTTTATATTGGACCACAAAGCTATGTGTGTAGTCTACCTGTCTGACTCTATTCAGAGAAAAGCAACACTTGAGAAATTTGATGCAGTATTTTATATTGATGGGTTGGAGAAGTTCCTGCTAAAATATTGGTGAACATCTTTCACTTAAAGATTCAGAATGGAAGTAAAATATTGTATATGTTTTTGTCATCTGATATTAGCATTTAACATTGGTGTCTATGGCCTCCCAGACACCAAACTCCCCTCAGAAGTCACTGACTGTTCCACTCACCATGGCTTTGCGGCAGCAGCTTCTCACAGTACAGCAGGCAACAACAACGTCTCCAGCCAAAGCTGCCTCAAATCATGCCACAGTGCAGGTAAAGATACAGTATTAATAAACATTTCTATAACTGGCCCGAGCTACGCTCTGTGGAATTCTAAAACTGCATTATGGCATTGTTGAGTGCAGTATTGGCTTCAACTATTCTTCCTTTTAATTCATCTTAATCCATGGGTTTTACTTAGTTTAAAACCTTTGTGATCACTGGATTGCTCACAACGTAGGTTATGGCATCTTTAGATGTTTTCAATTATTTGATTCTGATGTTTTAAAATTGATCGAGCTAAACCATTTGAGATATTTGTTCTTTAGTATGAAATGTATTTTTGAATAAACTCCCTCAGCAGTTTTTGTAAATTTAAACTTGTTATTTTGAATCATCCTAGTGATTGGTACCTTGAATTGATCTTAATTTGAATCACTATCATGTCACAATCATAGGTCATTGGTTCACTGAAGTGATTTCTGTACATTCTTTGACTGAAATTGAGGCAGTGGAAGTGAAGTTTTTTTTCTCTAAGAGAAATTGAGAGCAATTTTAAGGGTGTATTGTATGGATTGCTTTGTAGACTTCTAGACTATACGTATAGCTTATCTGCCTGCACTTGAGAACCAAAAGAGTCCACAATACTGTGTAGAATGAAAATCAAGTTTGGATATAAATATTATTTTGCCTCTGGGTTCTTCATGTAAGTATAGCCCAGTAGAATGTGATAACAATCTACTCTCTTTGCTCCTGAGAGTCATAAGAGAAATTTATTTGGGGACTCTTCTAGTGAATATGAACCCATAGTATGAAAGTGTAGATACATTTCAGTGCAAGTGCCACTATTGTTCGTTGAGAAATTCTCAGGATAGTAGCAGATACTCTTCTAGAATTAGGGTTGAGCCATATTGTTTGGTCAATTATTCAGATATACAGCATGGTCTGGTTCCAGACATTGGGTTAAAACTTTTTTGCCATTCCCAGCACTAAATTCCTCACTTTGATGAGCATAAATATCAAAAGATTAATAATATTAAGAGATGTGGATCAGTAAGATTAATGACCTGAGAAATAACAGGTTTTTAACAAATTAATGTGGCTCATTCATAGAATGCATCAACAGTTCACAATGGAGGGAACAGTAGATCTCAGCTAACCAGAGAAACTTTCAGCTTCTCCTTTCAAGAAGTCGAATCCAATGGAATGGGAAGCCACAGCTACTACACAATTTTTTTTCAGGGAAAATGGTGAAAAGATTTAGGGTCAGGATTTTTCTGGGAGGAAATCCAATGTCACTGCCACCACCACCATGCACTCATATAGTGTCTATCTCAACGAATAGTGCAGCTTTTGTGCAGAATGAAAACCTCAAAGCACTTAATTACGGTAGGAAGGTCTGAATAGGGAGAGTTAAGGATGATGACGAAAAGCATGGTTGATCAGATGTTTTGGGGGAAGATTTTAAAGGCAGGCAGGGAAAAACTGAAGAGATTTTCGAAGAAAGTTCCAGAGGGCAGCTATTGCACCTCTGCTCTCTGGAACTTTCTTGCAAAACCTCTTCAGTTTTTCTCTGCCTGCCTTTAAAATCCTCCCTCCCCCAAAAAAATATCTTCAAGAAACTGGAATAGAGAGTGAACAAGTATTACAGTAGAACATAGTTGCAGCTGTTCAAGCGACAGATTTGTTACAACAGACTTCCAGTTTGAAATGTGTTCTAATCCCTTTGAACCTGGACTCATGAGGGGTGGGGGGAATATTTAGTTGGTAGAAACAAACATTTAAAAACTTTCCAGTGTGCATGCAATTAATTGAAAGTCTTGACTAACCGTGGTGTTGATCTTCATCCCACAGTATAGATATAGAATATTATCTATAGTAATCTATATTAAAACGACAATGTCTGTCTGCGCTTCAAGAAGGATCTCAATAACCGGTTGACGTAGAGACATGATTTATACCTCATTGGAAAGGTCTTGCATCTGGGAGTGACGTGGGCATATTTGTTTTCAGGTATCGTTCATGAGTTATTTTCAGTTTTGCGTTTTTCACTGCAGTTACACCTGGTGGTCGCTGAGTCAAAGTGGCGCTGTGGCATTGTGCGTCAGAGAGCACCTACATGTACACGCACCCACTGCATTTACACCTGGTGGCTGGGCCGGCTGACCATTGCACTGTGGCATCCTATGTCACAGAGCACGCACATAGCCAAGCGGCAGGAGCAAAATATAGAACACATACGAAGCTAAGTCACGGCAACAACAAAATTACATTTTTAAAGTGCCAAGATCTCCTCCCACAGGAGTCCTCCCAGTTGAGTATAGATAAAGATGAAATGTCTGTCTGTGTGTCAATCTACATTCCATATTGGATCCTTTGGTTGCAGGCGAAGCTGCAACGGGTACAGCTAGTATTATACATAATAGAATATTCTATTATTATATCATAGATTTATACAGCATAGGAGGCCATTCAGCCCATTGTGTCTGCCGACTCTTTGAAAAGACCTATCCAAATCAATCCCGCTCCCCCGCTCTCTTCCCATAGCCCTGCAATCTTCTCCCCAAATAATTATCTACTTCTCTCTTAAAAGTTATCGAATCGGCTTCCACCACCCTTTCAAGCAACGCATTCCAGATCCGAACAACTCACTGTGTGAAAAAAAATTCTCACCTCCCCTTTGTTTCTTTTTTCACAACTATTTTAAATTGGTGTCCTCGGGTTACCGACCCACCCACCAGTGGAAATAGTTTCTCCTTGCTCACCCTATCGAATTTCCTCATAATTTTGAAAATTTCTATTAAGTCTCCTTTTAACCTTTTCTGCTCCAAGGAGAATGATTCTAGCTTCTCTAGCCTCTCCTCATAACTGAAGCCCCTCATTCCTGGTACCATCCTGGTAAATTTCCTTTGCACCCTCTACAATGCTCTGACATCTTTCCTAAAGTGTGATGCCCAGAACTGAACACAGTACTGAGGCCTAACCAGTGTTTTATAAAGGTTTATCATATCTTCCTGATTTTTGTATTCTATGCCCCCATTTATAAAGCCTAGTATCCCATATGTTTTTTTTTAAACAGCTTTACCTACCTGTTCTGCCACTTTCAAAGATTTACTTATATGAACCCCCAGGTGTGTCTGTTCCTTCACTCGCTTTAAGATTCTACTATCTAACTTGTATTGTATTTTGGGAGGAAGAATGAGGAGACATATTGCTTCATATTTCTCCACATTAAACTTCATCTGCCACGTGTCTGCCCATTTTACCAGTCTGTCTATATCCTCTTGCAGCCTACTACTATCCACCTCAGTGTTTACTACTTTTCCTAACTTAGTATCATCTGCAAACTTGGAAATTGTACTCCCTATACCCAAATCCAGGTCATTTATATAGATCAAAAAGAGCAGTGGTCCCAATACCGACCCTTGGGGAACACCACTGCACACTTCCATCCAGTAAGAAAATCAACCATTCACCAGCACTCTCTGCTTTCCATCTCCCAGCCGGTTCTGTATCCATGCTGCCACTGTCCCTTTAATACCGTGGGCTTCTATTTTGCTTATATGTAATATATTATGTATAGAAACAGGTTTTAATCTTGCTTTGTATAAGGGAAACACAAAAATATTGCTTATGTGGACGTTTCTCAAATCAGGCATCTGTCCCTTAGCAGCCAAAAGGTTGGACTGTCCTGGTCTAGAGTAAGCGTAAGTCTTAAGACCTGGCAAGATCCAAGCACTAAATTCCTTAAATATCCCCATTAAAGGAAACGAGGGGAAACTTAGTTATGTTGACCTCAACTTTGTTGACCTTTCAAAATACTCAAACTTTCCCTCCCAAATTAACTTAGTAGTATCCATACCGATAGAGCGAAGCCTTAGGCAAATTTCTTTACCCCACACGCCTCTTTTTACCCACCAGTAAGTAGGAACCTGATTGTTAGTTGATTGGTGGATCGCTTTTCAGGGCTAATAATCCCTCAAAAAAGAATCATCACTCAATCCACAACTTTTTGAGGGACACTGCTGTGTGAAATTGGTTGCCTTGTTTCGCCCACAAAATATACAGTCACTACAGTTTACAATATATTCTGTGAAATGCTTTCAGACGTCTCAACAATGTGATAAGGCGCTGTATCAAATGCAAGTATTTTTATTATAACCTGAATAGTAACCCAAGTGTCACATGTTCCATTGTGTAAATAATGGCTATAGTTGTGAAACAAAGTGAAGTTTAACCTTAATTATGTTTTTGTGAATGCAAATTGAATACTCCAACCAAAAATGTTAGCTCTGCTGATTGTACATTGTATGTTTATTAAAAAATGAAATTTTTTGCAGTGATCTGTCTTTTTACATAACATCTTGAATTTGTTAAATTGTTGGCAACTAGTCCCCTTTTTAATAGTTCTTAGAGACTGCATTTTTGTAAGCTTGAGAACATTGTTTAATAAACGATCTTGAACTTTTGTTTTATTCTGAACCTGTCTCTGAACTCCCCGAGCAGACAATGAAGCCAGCTGTCCCGAATCTAGCTGTGGGAACAGTGAATGCGACCCAGTTCAAAACCATCATCCCTCTGGCAACATCACCCAATGTTCAACAGATTCAAGTAACGGGAAGCAAGTTTCATTACGTACGCCTAGTTACAGCAACAACAGCTAGCGCCTCCCCTCACATAGCCAGCTCCAGCATTAATACGCAGCCCATATCACAAGGTTTGTTCCAAGATTTTTTTTATATAAAGTTGCTTATGGGATGAGTTTTAAAATGTATATTACATTTTTTTCTGTTGGAGGTATTCATAACTTTAATGCTTCAAGGGTTGCAAGCAATACCTGTGAAAATTATAAGGGAATCATAAAGGATACTTTTTTGTGAGATTGATATAGTAAAGTGCTGATTTATCTGCATTAATTGGTCCCAGCTCCTTTGCAGATCAGCAAACAGTAAGATTAATTGGAGATTATGCAAAATGCAAATTAGCTTCAATGTTAGCTACAATAGTGTTCCACCTGAAGCACTACTGTAACTCTAATACCACATTTGCTCCTTGACTCTTGTCTGTTTATGGTTAATTACAGTAAATTACTGATCACTCTTCAATCCAAGGAAAAGGGGCTCGGACTAGTTATCCGGAGTGGCAAGTTAGGCAAATGTTTCAATGCATAAATAAATGCAGCTGGGATATTGACAGCATGATGACTTAAGTGGTAGTGACATGTTAAGCCAGGGTTGAGCTATTGGGAGTTTACAGTGTATGAAGAAATGCTATGTTAATGTAACATATCAGTTATAACATTTATGTTTTTGTAGGAATATAAGTGCAGAATAACACTTGTATGATAACACTTATATGATAATAACAGTGTATGATACTAATTTGTACAGATTTAGTTTGACAGAGTTCATAACTTCAAGAATGTTGCTTTGGAAATGTGAGCAATTCGAGGGCAATTTTTTCTAGACAACTCTTACCGGATTCTTTGAAGTGGTTAGATTGAGGGGTTGGAGCTGGTACTCTTTCTCAACCCAGGGATATCTTTCCCCTCAATTTGAGATATATGCAAGAGAGGAAAATATTGATCTAAAGACTTTGTAATTTTTTGATAAATTAAATCCTGATTCAAGTGGTATCACTGAGTACTGGAAGTGTTCCAACATAGTTACTCTGAACAGCGATTATTTCAATCCTGGGCTTTAATTTGGAAGATTTTGGGGTGTTGCCTGTTTGTGCACTCATGAAGGTGTGTAATGTCATTTGGGAAATGAGCACTTGCCTACCTTTGATATCAAGTGTCATCTTACACCAACAAATTACATTTGTATAATTATATTTCACTAGTTGGGAGGACATCCCAAATCATTGGAAGGTGAAGGATTTGCACCTGAGCTGGGGGTTGGAATCAGGAAGGATGAAGGGTCAGGGTACTTGCAAATTGGGCATAGAACAGATATCAAATGTGGTATAGAGTGAGGCTTGTTAGAAACTAGGGTTAGGCTGATAAATATTTGCTTGGCTCCTTTACAGCTGGTTGATAGAGAGGGGACTTTAATTCCATGTAATTTGGGCTGGATTCATGTTGCACTTTAATGTGATTTTTTTTCTTATTATTGAGTTACACCATTCACGTGGGTGGTGTGAAAGCTTGCAAAGTAAAAATAGTTTCTATATCTGCAAATATCATTTCCAGTCTTTCGAGTGACTTCATTTTCTGTTGTAATGCTTTTGTCCTCTTCTCCCCGCTCCCAAAACCAGCTAAATCAGTTGTGCTGAACACGCCAGTTCGTATGTCTGTCCCGATTGCACCAGCACAGAGCATAAAAAATGTGAGTAATAAATTAAATGCACAAGTGGTGCTTGTGTGAAATTGCCTGCCACCAACTATATAGTCAATTCACTTTACAGTATATTCTGTGAAGCACTTTGAGACGTCTTGAAGACGTGATAAGGCACTATATCAAATGCAAGGATTATTATTATTTACATGTCGTATTTGCACCTACCCAAATCACTGATTGATTGTTACAATTTTATTCTTTAACTGTGGTTGGTAGAATTCTTTTGCATGACAGAGGATTCCTCAGATTGCTTCTGTCCATTTAGTTAATTCAAAAACTGATTCTTAATATGATTCTTCTGTAACTTGTGTAAATAAATTCATCTGCTTTTGTGTGGGTGTTTCCTTGTATTTGATGATCTGTTTTTGCTTTGGGGAGAGAGGGATTTCAAGGCTTTGTTGGCTCCTTGTTAAGTGTGTGCTTCAATTGGCACAAATTGCTGATGTGGCCTGCCCCACAGGGAGAGATACTTCTTGGAATGATTCCACTTCATTTACTTGTGTACTTTCCAATAGTTGGCACAAGCAATATTGGTAGTAAGTTTAGAAAACAAATGTCTGCTCACTCTTAGTGTAGTAGATCAATGAAGTGGAGAAATGGGGGAACCTGGCCATTTTTTAAGGGCAAATAGTTTAGGAGATTGTTTTCTAGTTCAATCCTTGTACCAAATAGTTTTGGAAGCTTTTTAGCAATTTTTTTCTTTGGTCAGCCAGGTGTCTGGCACAAGAGTAAACCCATCATCTTGGCCAATAGAAAAGTGCGGATGTATTTGCCAAATTTTGCAGAGAAATGCAGATAATTTGATAAATTTTCAGGAAAATTGCAAAGGACTGATCAATGTTATTGAAAACGCATTTTGTGAAACAACCCAGATTAAAACTAGCAAACAGCGTGCAGAACCAGGGGTCTAGTACATTGTGTGTACAGGTTTGAGGCAGAGGGGGTGTTTGTAGCTGATTCCATGGAAAAAGTCCAGCCACGCTTTTCTGTTAGCCCAACCCATCACCAGGCTTAAGAGTATTCAAACCAAGCTGAGAATTCCATACATCCCACCTACACGTGGAAATCCCAGATTTCCCAGATTGTTGGAATGGAATGCGTACTCTTTCTCTCCCTGGAGGGACACATCCTGCTTAGCTAATTCCGGAACGTATTAGGCACAGATTGGCATGAGCCAAGGCATAGGGACGCCAGAATGTGCGTTGGGGTACTGCTGGTATCTGACCACATAGTTTGCCATTGATATTGCTGTCCGGCAAGCTTTCCCGCTGTTTGTCCAGCTAGGACCAGCCTATAATAATAATAATAATCCTTGCATTTGATATAGCGCTTTTCACGTCGGGAGGACGTCCCAAAGCGCTTACCCTGTTAGGGCTTCGGCTTGCAGGATTAATAGGAGCTGAGTGGGATGATTCCCTGCCCCAATAATTGGTCTGCCCTTCCAAGCCCTGCCGATGTGTCAGGCTGGCTGTGCTGTCATCGGCAGTGCCCTTCAATTCTGCAGACTTGCCTGGCTCAGGAACCGGATTACTTGAGATCGTCACAGAGCGCTGACTCGATTCCAACGTTCCGTTGCCAAGCATGTCACCTTGGAGCCGGTTCAGTGTGAGAAGACCCCACTTACCTCCCTTGTCCGCCCACTCCGCCAAAGAGGGTAGCAACCCATTTAAGGCTCAGTTGAAATCCTACATTGCTTCAACGGATCAAATTGAATTGATTGACAAAATATTAGAAAATACCGCTATTAAGAAGAAGTGAGTCATTCAAACTTGATAACCCTGAAAATAAATGATTCAAGCAGCATAGAGAAAATATTGTCGCGGTAACTTTCCTTTTTGCATGAGTGTAAGATATGTTAATGTATTTCATTTATATTATTATAACTACTATATTTCTGTGACTGGCTTTAGGTGGCTCCTAAATCCATCAGCAGCATTGCACAAATTACCCCCAACCAGCCTCAGCAGAGACTCATCATGCCTGCAACTGCATTGCCCCAGATTCAGCCCAACTTAACTAGCCTCCCACCAGGCACTGTTCTGACACCGGCCCCTGGAACCGGCAGCATGGGCTATGCAGTGGTTCCGGCTCAGTATGTGACACAGGCAAGTAATATGCAATCATTCGTTCCTTTTAGAATCATTAATTGCTGATGGTTATAAGCAGCCTGAATACAGGGGTCACTTTTATTTCTTAATGCTTCATTGGACTGAGCCAATACTGATTTACTGAAGCAATGCAGTACTTACCTGGACCAAACTCTGTACTCCCATCTCACCAGTTCTGGCCAGACTCCACTGGCTCCCCATCACCGAATGGATTGACTTCAAGATCGTGTTCAAATCGATTCACTCCCCTGGAACCTCCCTAACTTTCTGACCTCCTCACTCTTCAATCCACCACTTGGCACCTCTGCTCGACTGGCACCGGCCTCCTACTGGTCCATCACATCCTCCGCTCCACCATCGGAGGTTGTGCTTTCAACCACTACACCCCGAAACTGTGGAACACTCTCCCTCAATCCCTCCGCCTTACCCCTCCCCTTTTAGACCGTAAGCTTACAGTCGCCTCACCCCCACCGCCAGCTCGGAGTCAGGCTCTGCCACGGTTAAACGCTCTGAAACACTACATGCTGTGATGCCTTCTACATTCAATACTTCTGTGAACACTCACAGTCTAGACTCACGTGTTTGAAAATGGTAACTTGGGTGTGGTATTTGAGAACTGCAGTTTGATTTTTGGGACAAGGATATGGAATAGGGCCTTGCACCATTCACTCAACGCATCAACCTGCTATTGCAGAATCGGCTGATTGTGTGTGATTGTTTGTGGGTGTACAACAGTATTAAAAAGAATGAGAATGCCTTAAAAAAATTGAGAACTGCAGCTATTGAACAGTTGCTGATGCCTTCAGGCAAGCTTTCTGTGAACAAATCTAAGGATGTGACTTGACTTTAGTTTTTAAGATTCAAGTTAGGCTTTTGCCACTTTGACTAGGAAAGTTACCAGAATTAACTATAATTTTAATATTAACAATAACAGTGGTCACTGTTTACCATGATACTGCAATTTTAGTCCAGTAACTTTTTTTGTATGGAAATTCTATTGACTAGCTGGGTTCGCATTCCAATAATTTAAAGATAGTGTATTTCTTCTTCCTAAAACATTCACTGAGTTATTATTATGAATTGTTCTACTTGTATAGCAAGGAAATGTTCGTAAGATTGTCAATTGTGCAGCCATTGATAAACTGAGTAGAAGAACGATGGGAGGTGAAAAAATAACTTACTTTAATTTTTTTTTCATTAGTTGCAACAGGCATCGTACGTTTCAATATCTAGTAACAATGGTTTCACTGCAACAACCAACATTCAGACCCAGGCAAAGTTACCAGTCAATGGGTAAGTCACTTAAAATAAAGATTAGCAGTATGTGAAGATTGTGGCATCAAGACTGAGCTCTTAGTATTTTGTAAGTTTATTTAGTTTCAATGTAGTTTATCTCTATAATATATCGATCAGAGAGTTTCAATATAGTAAAATACCCAAATAATGTTTTCCTACAAACTGACTATATAAATCTTTAAACTTCTGAGAGCTGGACTTAGCATTTGTATCGAAGTGTACACATTTTCTGGTCACCCGTGAAGCGCTTGAGACGCCGTGGAGGGCGCTATATAAATCCAAGTTATTGTTGTATATAGGGACTTTGAACTTGTAGTGTAGGCTGATGTTTCATTACAATGCTGGGGGTGGGGAGGAGTGCTGCACTAAGGGAAGTGGTGTTGAGATGATAAACCAAGGTTTTGTCTGCCTGTTCAGGTGGAGGTTAAAGATTGCAGGGAATTATTTGAAAAGAGGGGTTTCTCTTATTGTCCTGGCCAACAATCTCCCTGATTAAATATAATTGGTTATTCACTTTGGTTGCTGCATTTGCCTACAAATCCATAGTTACTATATACTTTATAGTAACATTCCGTAAAGCTCTTTGAGACATTTTGACATAATGGGCTATATCAAATGCAATATTATTATTAATGTGGAGTACTGTAGCTTAGTTGCTTAGTCCTGTAGCTCAGTGTTGAGAGCATTCGCCTTGCAAACAAAAGGATCTGGGTTTGATTCCCGCCATGGTGAAATGTTGGGCAAGTTTCCTTACTCCACACTCCTCTGTTTACCTAGCAGTATGTAGGAACCCGGTTGTTAATCGATCAGCGGATCGCTTTTCCGGGGTAACAACAATCCTTTCAAAAAATAAATAAATAATAATTATAATTTGGTCGTTCAATCCACAATTGTTTTGTGGGACACTGCTGTGCGCAATTGGCTGCCGCATTTCACCCGCAAAACGTACGGTCAATTCCCTTTACTGTAGATTCTTTAAAGCGCTTTGAGACATTTAGAAGACGTGATAAGGTGCTATATCAAATGCAAGTATTATTATTTACTATTGTTAGTCTCTTTACTATTTATGACTCGTACCTCATAAATCCAGGTGGGTTTTACTTTGCAAAATATTAACCATTATTACTATTAACAGGTGAATATGTATTTTTTCCATGTCTTTTAAACAGAACATCAACATCAGAATCAGGATCCCGCCCGAGGAAACCTTGTAACTGTACGAAGTCTCAGTGTCTCAAACTGTAAGTAAAACTGTTTTTATATCCTGCTTTCTTCTGAATGAAATACAGTGTTAACTTTCTCTTTTTGTAAATTTCAGAATAAAACTTTTTAAAAAAATTAGGAAGCTGTTTGTGGTCCTCCTGATGGTTCAGTGGATTTATATCAGTGAGCAGCTGAGCCATACACAGTAGGAAAGTCTCAGGTTCAATTCAAGGGTCTCAGACTGTGGATTGAAAAATCATCCATGATTCCTGCTCACTATCGAGTAATTCCTGAACATGTGTTAAGACTGGATCTTGCTCAGCTAACCCTTAGACCTACAATTGTAATATCAGTGGGTTGTGCAAACTAGCATTAAGTCTCAGACAAATGTAATGTGCTAGTCTAGAATGTTTTTATGTACTGATCTAGAAAATGAATGTTGGCATCTGTGTAACTGTTGATCAACTTTTTAAAAAAAAATTCAAACAGTGTCTTGTAAATGCTTTTAAAGTTGTGTGGCTTTTTAACTCTCTCCTAATCGAAGTATTTCAAACATGAAATCTACGTAACTTATTTTTTCTTGTGTCGATATGTTTTTCTTGTATATTTGCTTTCTAATTTTATGCAATTTTTTATACACTAATCTTCATGCTATTTAACTAAAGCTTCAAACTTGTCTCTGCTCATTAGATACTGTGACTGTTTTGCTAATGGAGAGTTTTGCAATAACTGTAATTGCACCAACTGTTTCAACAACTTGGAACACGAGGCTGAGAGGCTCAAAGCAATAAAAGTGAGAAACTGTTTAAACATACACAATTACACAATAATAGTAATGTATTTTGCTATTGGAAACAATAGTTCAAAGCTTTCAGTGCATAGATTTGCGTTGTGTTTTTATGTTTTTCATAATTTTTATTAAGTTCTTGTTGAGTTTCATCTGGTTTAGAGTTGCTCAATTCAAAATAAAAAAAAGTCTGACATGGCTGTTTTTAAATTGAAACCAAACATTAACGAGATCTGTGCAAACAGTGTAGGGCACCTGACCTTATCAGTTTATACCAGTGCAGTGTTAATTGCTTTTGTTCAGAGTTTTATGTTCACTCATGATACATTACCAAAGGAAGGTGCTTGGAAACAGTGTAGATATATTGTGCTTTGGATTGAGAATTGTGAGTGAAAGAAATGACTCATTATTTTAATGCATCATTTTAATACTGTTTCTAAGATCTGAAATCTCTAAACCCTTATCGGTCTCCAGGCATGCCTCGATAGAAATCCAGAAGCATTTAAACCGAAGATTGGAAAAGGGAAGGAGGGTGAATCAGATCGACGGCATAGCAAGGGCTGCAATTGTAAAAGATCAGGGTGTCTGAAGAATTACTGTGAATGTTATGAGGTAAGAACAGTAGCTTAGATTCTCACTATGGAAGATTCACTGCTTCTTAACCCACTTTGATAGCTTGTGTTTAAAGAAAAATTTGGATATTCTTTGAACTAATTATGCAGGATTTCTGATATTTATCACATCAACCCATTTTCTTCTACCAAAAACAACTTTACAATGTCTAAATTGAAATCTTCCTGACCTTTCTGTTCATCCACTTTGAGTGGGAGAGTTGTTAATCAGCTGAGTTAGAAAATGGAATAAAATGAGAAAAATACTAGAATTGCAGATGAGAATCTGAATGCGCATCCTGAAAAAGACCAATTTTGGGTAAAAAGCTGCATTGGACTTAACTTGGGTAAAAGGAAAAGCTGGTTTTATAGGATAAAACAGGATACCAAGAACTGAACAAGAAAAGGAGCTTTAAGCTGAAGTTTAAAATATGAAATGGCACTATTCTGGTGCCCATTTCTCACGGCAAGGGGCTTCACAGTCCCTGACGTGATTAAATGGTACAGAACACCCCCTACTCCCAAAGAAATAGCCACACAATACGTTTCCACACCTTCATCCAACTGTCCTCAATTTTCTTCCAAACCACCAGAATTCTTCCCGCTGCCCCAGCATTCATAATGAGAGTTGGCCTCCAGAGCCTTCCATCCCCGTAGTCTCACTTCCCCCCCTTCCATTCCTCCCCAAAGTACCCTGCAGACTCTTTGTCACCCACTCATCATCTTGGGAGGAACTCGGCCAACACAATATCACCAAGGCTTAAGCTCCCAATGAGAAACTGGCCATTTTTGTTTTGCAAGCTAAAATGCATATTGGATTGATCCAAATCTGAAAAAGACCAGCCACTCACCGCTGATGTCACTTCCTGCTTCACTAATGCACAGCACAGTATGAAATTACGTTGACCCAATGAACCAAAAGTCAGTCATTATAGCCGTCCAGCACATAGGGAAATGACCAGTCCAGCTACACACACGCACAATGAACAGAGCCCACAGTGTAATGGGGTTTTGAATGAGTTTGTGTTGCAGTGAAGCAAGTTATTATAATGGGGCTGCACTGCAGTTCTTTCCATGCAGGTTGAACTTTGGTTAAATGAAATAGTAAATTTTTGTCACCTTTTTATTATTTCTAAAGGGAAAGTTAATCGGTTGGGCTGCATTTCCCATTTAGTTCCATACTTATTTGAAAGTATCCTAATTTGCTTGTGTGTAATTGTTAACCTTTTTTATTTGTATTTATTACAAATAAGCCCTATATTGAAAAGAATGCAGTAACCAAACACAAAAAGGGTCAAGTGCAATACAATGTGCATTTATATCGCTGCTTTCATGTCTGGAAATCCAAACTGGGAATTTTGCTGGGAATCCAAGCTGTTGGAGGAGGGCAGAATGGGAGCAAAGTAATTGGTTACTTTCAGATTGTGATATGTTGGAGAAGATGTAAGAGTTTGTACCTAAGGCAAACATCAGTGTAACGGTAAGAAATTCTAGGAAATCTCAATTTTTTAAAAAAAAAACTATTGCAATGGGAACGCACAAGCTAATGTTAGGAAGGATTTTAAGAAAATACAGGGAATCCTAATGATAATGCACCCAGCTTAGCGTGGATTCACTTATAGTGCAGGTGTATTTTTGATCCTCACTATGCCAGAAGTGCAGTGTATTTTTGGAGCTGACTGGCAGCTTACTTCATGCTATGCACAGGAAGTGCCACTAAAGTCTTCTTGTGCACAAAATGCTGATGATATTTTGCAAGGGAAGTTACGTCAGTGGCAAGTTGACAAGTGCTAATGAACTGCCGATTTTTAGCATATCATCTTACAATGGGGGTCTGAGTTTATCAACCACAGGTTATCACAGTATCACCCTGTCATCCTGTAATATGGCTCAAGCCATCAGAAATAAAAACAGAAAATTTTGGAAGTCCATGACCGAAATAATTGGCATTTGGAAGACAGACCCAATACAGATTGTTAACATAAACCTGTCCCTCTCCTCCAGACACTGACTCCCCTGCCACACACTCCCAGCACCTCAGTCCGCACTTTAGGCTTAAAATTTGTATATCACGCTGCTGTTGTTCTTGGTATACATTAATTACTTAGATTTGTAGACTTAGTGTAAAATGGTTACATTTTCAGTTATCACCAAGCTGGGGGGAGGGTGCTACAATGAATGACAAAATACCAGCAGAGCCAGGTGTCAACTAGTATGATGAAAGCAGAGGTATTGGGGGGAAGGGAGGGGAAATGAGACACTGAAGGGCTTTGTGGAAATCTACGCTGCTAGTTATAACAGTGAACATTATGTTCACTTGGCAGAATATTGTATAACCAGTAGTTTTTTGCTGCCCACTTAATTTTGTTTCATTCATTCTTGGAATTTTTTGAGTGAAACTAAATAGTTTGTGAAAAATAAATAAATTAAAGCCTACCTTTGCTTTAATGGGTAGAGAAATGAAGGCCTTCAAGGCTCTACAAAAATATAGGGTCACAAAGCAAGAGTTGGGGCCCGTTCCATTAAAAAAGTGGTGCTGAATTAAATAGGTTTATATTACTGAATGTAACCTCCAGGCTCGTGCCTAGCTAAGTGTTTATTCGGTTCCTGTTTCAAGAAATTTGTAAATGCTACAGAAACTTATTTTGCTGGAAGTTTGCTCTATATTCCACTTCTCTACGGGGAATACTATTCAAACCATTTAGGCTCATTAATGGAAACCTTGTTGTTCTTGGTATACATTAATTACTTGGATTTGTAGACTTGGTGTAATTAATTATAATAATCCTTGTATTTGTTATAGCTCCTTATGCAGTTGAGACATCTCAAAGCGCTTCACAGTCATATACTGTGAAGTGGATTCATTGTGTGTTTTGTGGCAGAAACGTGACGCCGAAATCGCAAGCTGCCGAAACCCTCATAAACACATTCATAACATTGAGGCTTGACTATGCAAACTCCCTGCTTGTCGGCCTCCCCAACTCCTCCCTCCAGAGGCTGCAGATCATCCAGAACTCTGCAGCCCGTGTCCTCTCCCGCACCAGGCTCCGCGACCCTATCACCCCCATCCTTGCCCGACTCCACTGGCTTCCCATCACACAGAGGATACAGTTCAAGAACTTGGTCCTCACCTTCAAAGCCCTCCGTGGCCTTGCTCCCCCTTACCTCTGCGACCTCCTAACCCCCTACCATCCTGCCTGCTCCCTCTGCTCAGTGGGCTGCGGCCTGCTTTGTGTTACCCGCCTCACAAGCTGCCAAAACCCTCATACACGCATTCATAACATCCAGGCTTGACTATGTAAATTCCTTGAAGTCCCTCCAGCTCGCCCCCTCCCTTGCCTCCTTCTAGACCCATCTCAAGACTCTCCTCTTCGACCATACTTTCGATCACCCTCCTTTCCCCCCCCGGCCCTCCATCCTACCAATCCCAACCCTCAGCTTGGGTCCAAAACACTGACTGCCTTGGGACATCTCCCAACGTGAAAGGCGATATACAAATGTATTGTTATTGAAACTGCAAAGAATTCTGTGGTGATTCACTTTATATCCCCTTATTGGATAAGGCCTTTCAATATACGGATTGGCTGGAAAGAGTGACGTATTTAATGGAAAACAATTGTTTTGTTTGTCAGATATTCTGCAAAATTAAAAACAGCATAAGTTGCCTAAATTTTAAACCAGATACTAACTTAAAAAGTGCATATTTCTACGTGAACTGGATTAAGGGCTGCTAGGGTAAAAGATCAATTGGAGACGTCTGGATATCTACTCAGTCACGAGGCTTTAACTTGGTGTTAACTGCAAAGCTGAAAAAGAGGTCATTTAATAACAAACTTCCGAGGCAAAAGATGCTCATCAGACATGAGGTGACCAGGTGGAGGTTTTGATCATCTTCTGAGGAACTTGTTGAGAAATTACAATGCACTGTACACAGGGAGACAATTCTGTACATCTTTTTAATAAACGAATGAATCTCTCTCTTCCTTGGTCCCGTAAAATTTACTTCAGTTGTTCAATGATCTTTACCAACTAAAAAATGGTGAGGACTGAGTGAAATGCACTGGATTGAGCTGTAACCTTTCTTCTCATTGTACTCCTATTCATTAGGCAAAGATCATGTGTTCCTCAATATGTAAATGTATTGGCTGCAAGAATTTTGAAGAGAGCCCCGAGCGTAAGACATTGATGCATTTGGCAGATGCCGCAGAAGTGCGAGTTCAACAACAGACGGCTGCAAAAACCAAGCTCTCCTCACAGATCTCGGACCTGCTCACCAGAACCATGCCAACAGCCACAAGTGGAGGAGGAAAGTAAGTGACTAGCGCCTCATGGTCTTTGGGATCTGGGTTATATTTCAGATTTCTATCTCCTAACATATCCAACTTAGCTCCTAGTGGGAAAGGCATTGCTCAGTGTGTTACTAAGTCATACAAACCAGAATGCTGCGGATTTGATTCTCAATCTGCACTGAGTTAGCTTATCTCAGGTTGGGAGCTACAGTTGTTCATAACATTACTGGGTATTGGAATGAAAAATCATCCAGTATTATTATTTAGTAACACCTGCTGGAAAGGTCATGTGTGTGGACCTTGTGTGCGAACCGAATCTGGCTCATCTTTTTGAATAGCCTCTTGGGAGTTGCTGTCTAGGCTCGAACATGAAAAAAATACTTGAGGGATGAGGTGCAGGCATCTGTAGGACCAAAAATGTCAGCATCGTCAGGCAAAAAGGGGCAAAAAAAAGTACAAATGATTTGAGGTTTGTTGATGCATAAATTGTGAATAATAATATTATTATGTGATTTAAAATATAGCTTTCCTAAGTGGCAGTTCTTCCGAGTGTGAGGTTGGACAATGAATGTCGATTTGACATGAGCAACACAGCTCAACCTGGACAGGCTAGAAGGACAGCCTACCATGGTCTGTTCCCGTCCTATACATCCCATCCCAGGTGCCTTTGAAATCCTTCCCAATGTGAAAGGCATTATATACATGTAAATATGGATTATTTCCATGTTCTGTCTTTACCTTGACATCCATATATCCATACTTTCCTTCAGTGGTCACTCGATGGTGATCAGCAGGAAGAGCTGCCTTTTTATTTTTGTCTCTCCACAATGCACTCCTGTGGTGAATTGTAGCTGCCTCAGCTAACTCAGGACAGAGGGTGTATTGTACCTTAGACATAAATTGACGTGCTCACCATGGCTTTACCAACTGAACACTTTAGTAACTTGTCCATTTTTGATCATATGGTTTCCTTTTTCAGGTTACCATTCACATTTGTAACGAAGGAAGTCACAGAAGCGACATGCGAGTGTCTCCTGGCAAAAGCCGAGGAAGCTGAGAAGACCAACAAGTCGAAAGCAGTCACTGAGCGCATGATTCTGGAGGAGTTTGGGCGGTGTTTAATGCGAATCATAAATTCAGCAGGAAAAGCGAAAGGAGACTCCTGTGCTCTGAGTTGCTAATCCGCGTGTACTACATCCGTGGAGCAGGCGGGCAGGAATGGGTGAAAGCTCTAAAACAATGCTTTTTTAAAGCCAAAACGTTTGGGGCTTGTCGAATATACAACTGTACAGCTATCTGAGACTTTCAATAAGTCAGATTATTCCTACTTCTTGGCAGACTCTCTGTACGTTGTCTAATTGAGGTGCCTTTTTTTAAAAGACTTGAGATACAAGAGTTGGTATACAGAATAAAATTATTGTGTGAATATGCAAATCCCTCATGAAAGATACACTCTGTGTTGATGCTGGTGGTGACATTTTTATTTCTGTTAATTTTTATGCCCCTCTATGAACGGCTGTTTTCCTTTACTTCCCTCAAGGGTTCCTGCAGCGGCAAGGGAATGTGAGGCATCAACCCTTCCTCCCCTCCCCCACCCTCTGCTGCCAAATTATAGTCCTTCACCTTTACTTGTTAATAGGAGCACCAGGACAAGAATTCAGTTATTCCCATGGCAATTGCATTTAAAAATCCATTGGGGAGTAGGGAAGGAAAATGTTCTGGTTGAAAAGGTATCCATGGTGAATGTGTACACATTTATTTTCTAAATGAAAGCATAACCCATTTGTTTATTTGGAAAGCACTATCGATGGTTAACCGAACTGCTTCATCTTGCATTGGACATTTTTTTTTGCCTGTGTTCAGTGACTGTCCATAGCAGTGTGCTTATCATACTTGCAATCAATTGGAAGATTCACTTAATGTCTGGAATTGAAGAACTCTACATACAGTAGATACTCTGGGGAACAGATTATCAATGCTCCTTATCTTACAACTCTGAAAACCCCCGATGAGGCCAGGACTAAGCAAATGTTGCATCAAGTCCGCAATTTAATACAGCAGGGTGACACAGCATGTTTGTACGCAGACTGGTGAACAAAGTAGTGGAAATTTTGTGCACAGTTACAGCCATGTTGCTGTAGGGCATTGGTGGCCAACCCGTGGCCCGCCGAATATTTGCACTTGTCCAGGTGAGTCTGTTTTAAGTCAATGTTTTGTTTCCAGTTTCTTGCTGATGGAATGTTTCTTGATTTATGCCTGAATGGAGAAATATTCAAATCAAGAAAATTCATTTTGTTGGCTGACCACTGCTTTAGGGAATGGAGGCAGTTTCCTGCAAAGGAGGAAAATTCAAGTAATCTTCTCTGGGTTGCTCTTGCACGCACCCTGGTGGCTAGTTTAAACCATCACTGGTAGAGGCTATGGATCCTTTGCTGTGAGAACAGTTCAGGAAAGATGAAAACATATTGGAATAAGGTATCTTGTTTTTTTAAATAAAAATAAATTTGCTAAGCTTATCTGGGATGGTGGTGAGCAAGATAACCTGAATGTTTTCAAGTATAAGATATCGACTTGCAAGTACTTTTTTTTTTGTTAAGCTTTCTTCCTGTCCCTTCAAAAACTGATAGCCATTTCAAGGATTGGAAATCTGCGACCTAAACTGAGAATTTCTGTGCTCATAAAATCTTGGTTGTCTCCATGTACTGTGACAGTGTAAAGTATGAGACAGCAGAATCCCACCATTAGTCTTAAACGTAAAGCAACTAAATACAGTAGAGATTAAGTAGTACAGTTATTGTCTAATTTGGCATAACCAGTAAAATTACACAATATCATGCAGGGGGAGGGAAAATCTGTCCAGAATATTGTCACATGAGTAAACGTGCCGTTGCAGAAACCTGTATTAATTTTATGTTGCCTGGTTTTATGGACCTTGATGACCTGACCTTCAAATTAACCTGTAGCCGTAAGAGAAGACAAATTGCTGCCACCAGTGGTTCTATCATTACTGTGTTCTTTACAACTTTTATTTGTCACAAATGTTTTTGTTCTTTATTGCTATTTTCATATAACTTAAGAAAAAGCCTGCTAAGATACTGAAAGACAAAGATGTTTTTAAAATGTATTTTTACAGAATGCTAGTACAGGGTATTTGTTAGATAATAATTAAAACCCATACCTGCCTTAGGTCATTTATACTGAGCAAGTGATAGTGTATAAAATGTACATTTGCAGCTAACTGACCCTCAAGCTTGTACTTTATCAGGTAACAAGCTGGGATGTGCATTGTCTTTCTGTACCATGCTTGTAATCAAAATGCTTTACTAATTTGTATATATTCCGTGTTTTCGTCTTCTTGCACCTGTATGATGTGTATTTAAATATTGTGTACAAAAAAGATTTTGGTTATCAAAGGAATTTGGACTATGTGTAGATTGTGAAAATGGTGTGAAAATTGATGTGACTATTTTCTTGGCATTGATTTTGCAGTTTTAATACCTTTTTTCAGTGAGTTTTCCACCATTCTGAGTGCGTGGGGACTGTACTTCCACATTATTGGATGTGTGTGTATTTTTTTTGTCTCACACTCGTCACATACAATGCAAGGTTATTTATCAGGACTACCCCCCCCGCCCGCCCGCCCCCCTCCACATCTAGTATTAAATTTAATCGCAGGCAGTTGCTTACCCAAGAAGGATGACAATAACAATGGATGTTAAATACACTTGCTTAATTTAATTTTAGATAATGAAAAATGGGAGTGTTGCAGAACATAAATTTTCATTTAGTAATATTTCAGTTACAAGTGATTGTTAATATTGTTTTTAATATATATATATCCTGGGACAGCATAGCTTTTAACATGTCAGGCAGATGTCTGAACAATCAGTACCTGAGCTGATATTCCAAATTAAACTCATCAGAAACCAGCCACTAGATTTGGGGATTTCAAATACAAAGTTGTATGATACCTACTTTGAGGTTGAAGCACATATTATGTAGCATAGATAAGTACACATTATGTGGCATGGAAAATGTGTAAGGAAAGTTATGACGTTCATAAATTGAAAGTCAATTGTAATGAATTCCCCTACTTTCAATAAGAATTTCTTGGGAGAATTTTTCTCCACTAAAGAATTGTGGGGTGTGGAATGCCCTGTCAAGCGAGGTAGTAGACAGAGTCCTTTGTGGGTTTCAAGCAGGAATCAGACAAGAATATGAAAAATCGAGGCTTGAGGGTATAAGGGGATAATGTGGGACAGTGAGATTGAATGAACACCTTTCTCTGTGAGCTTTCTATGATTGTAGGATTTTATTCGATTAGTTGAAAACAGCAGAGAAAGCTGTACAGATTCCCTATGCTATTATTCCAGCAGCTACAGAAAGTGCCTACTTATAAAGAGCAAAGCTAAAAAGTATTCTGTTCCAACCCCTGTTTTATATTAAAAAAAACGTCATCACTCCTAAAGTCAGCAAATAGTGTTTAAACAAGATGTACCATGAATCCCATTTGGCATTAGCTGGCCCTTCACAGAAGCTCAGTCTTTTTTATATGGTTTTTAATATGATTTTAGTAACTCAGATTAGTAAAGTTTGAGAGATTTTCAGAATACTTTTTTTTTAAAAATGCCCTGTGTAGGTAATCCCAGGTTACCTTTTACAAATTCCTAAAAAAATTGCCAGCATTTTGTAAAAGCCTGGGAAAATGGCACGGTTGTTAGTGGATAACCCAAATGTAGGGAATAATTTCATACCTTTAAATTTGAAAATTGGTTACATCTTGGGGCGTTTGTTTTCAGTTACCTTTTGTGCTCCTTTCTTCCCCTGACTTAATCTTTACATACCATTTGGTAAATGAGAGAGCAAGCAGCATGTGACTCTGGGTTGTAACTTGCAACTTACTATTCAATTCAGCAGCAAGAAAATACTTATCTGTTGGGGTTTCATGTGTTATAGGAAGTTTGTGAAGTCATGTTATTGTGAATCTGTGTACTAATTCTCAGAGCCACACTGCATTGACCCATCAATACATCTTGTAGAGACAACTATTACAGGCACATGATGTAGTCCCACATTGTGTTGGTGCTCGATTGAATACAGGTTCATAGAATTACATAATATTATACATAGAACCTTACAGCACACAAATTCGACATTCAGCCCAACTAGTCCATGCTGTTGTATTCCACATGAACTGCCACCCCTCCTAATCCCCTCTCCCATACCCCTTGATTTTGTTTTGCTTATGGATGCATCAGATATTCTCTTAATTCAGTCATTGCCATAGCGGGTATATCAAACTGAGTCATCCTCTGGATGCTCTTACATCACTCCCACTGTCTGTTACAGTGCGACTCTGGGAGCAGGTTAGCCATTAATGGTGCATAGCCCATGGAATCCTTAGGCAAAAGTTTCTTCCCCAGAAAAAGTATATTAAATCGGCTGTAGAAGTGCCAAACAGTCCTCAACATCAGCTTCCTGTGATGCATTGCATTTAATAATACTCAAATAATCTTTCCCCACACCCCAGAATAATAAACCCATGATCCTTACCCTGTTGAATAGGCGTCTTTCAAATGTCGGTTCCTAAATTTTAGCCCAATTACAGATCGTGTTCAGATATTTTTTAGTTTTTTTAATTGACCTACAATTTTTGATAATTGCGTGTGATAAGAGTGAACGAGCAGTCTTACAAAATTGGTAAAATCATGGTGGTACCCTAATTGAACATGTATATCCTTTTCAAACAAATCTTTAAAAAAGACCTTGCTGATAAATAGAGAAGTTTTACTACACATCTACAGGATGTAGATGTGTAGAACATTTTCGTATTGGACTTTTTAAATGTATACTTATGGTGTGTTCTGAGCAAAAGAAAATTGGATAAACTGACCATTTTTTTTAAAGAAGGATGTGCTCTTTTAGACTTTGTACATTGTAGTTGCTCTTATTACACATTTGTGTGTTGCAATCCACTATTTCTTTGCCTTTTTGACATGACGAGGGGGTGTGATTGGGAGTCCTGTTCACTGGTTAGAGTGCTAATAACTGGTTTCATATTCAGATTGTCTCACTACTGTGTTTTTGCTAATTTTCCCCATACCCAAAAGTGTCTATTTGTATATATATAATATATAAAAATATCTAATACTTTTATTTTGTAAATCTCCTGTTTTTAATGGTTAGCACTTTTATTTTATATTGAGGAGTATATTGAAAGTGGTGTATGTACCAAATGTTCAGGCTTCTACACTGCTTGTTGATCTTAGAGGGAATCATTTTACATTTGTACAGCACTTATTTCTATTGAAAATAAAGCAACTTTAAGTACAATAGCACAGGGTTTCTAATTCTGTATTCCATCCCCACATACTTATTTTGTAATGTGTATAAATAGCCTGATTACCTTTAACTATCCATTAACACAGTACCGGCCAAACTACGGCCCATGAGACAGTTCTGGCCCGTGGGAATAAATCAAGAAATATTCAATAAAGAAACTTGGCCACCACTGCAGCACTAAAAGGTTTCTGTAAAATCGCTTCCCTTTTGTCTGCCAAAGATTATTGTCCCTCCCCTTTTCCCCCACCCAAGTGTTTTTTTAAGAAATTGGGAGATACATTGATTTGATAGAAACTTGTTACTTAATTTTAACTTGTATGTTTTTGGAGCTCATCTCAATATATTATCTGTATGCTATTCATAGGGGTGCAGCTAAAAAACTTCCTTGATAAGCATAAAACTATTTTAAATTCTTATGACTAAAACGGAATACAAGTGTGTGTTAATGGTGCTCAACACTGGTACAAATGTTATCCATTAGACTAGCACTTAATTCCCCCCCATACACACAAACACTTTACATTTTATTTCTGGTATTTAATTCTTGCAATTGTATTTTATTTTCTGTCTACTTATCAAGGCAAGATGATTTCCTAAGTAATCTCATTAATCTGTGCCAATTTTTATACACTGAATAGCTAAATTTATAATAAATTGTATCATTGGTCACTTGTCTTTACTGTTTGTTGCCTTAATTTTAACAGTGATCATTTAAGAGGGTATTTTCTTTTGATTATAATTTCACCATTAAACCTAGTGTGTTCTATTATTTTATTGTAGAAGTTTGTGAGCTGTAAATCACAGTAATTTACATCTTGGTGAATCGTGAAACAAACCTTGAAGGTATAATTAAGAAAGAATCCTCCCTCATGTTGCAAATAGATTCATGTTTTCAAGCTAGGTATTTTCACTATGAAACACAGCTTTTTAAAGAAAAACACAAATGCTTTATGGAAGGTATCAATCTACTACCAACAACAACAACTTGCATTTATATAGTGTCCTTCACGCCAAACAGAGTCTCAGAGCGCTTCTGGGATGGATTGGTAGATAAGTGTATGCTGGTGTGGTTCTGAGTCGTGCAGATAACAATTGCTTCATTTTGATCCTTTCTCCACTGAGTTAGACAATCTCAGCGGTGGGCCAGCTTTCATATATCAAGCTAAGAATGAGAAAAATTGGCCAGGGTTCTTTTTTCTTTAATTACTATTAAAGTGTGCGGGTGGCAGATGTGGACAGGGGCACAGGGATGATGTGCTTCCAACAATACTTAGAATTCATTGGGAAACCATTGCAGTAGACAGTATAAATTGGCTCAGGGGGCAACTACTGTATTTCTGGAGAGATAGGACTGCAAAGAAATGAGAAATTAAATTTGTGGCATTAAGTTGAAAAGACAATTTCTAAGTTTGTAGTTGACACAAAAATAGGCAGTAGCTAACTAACATGGGACTAAGTTCAGCGGAACAAACAAAGATTAAGTGATCAGGCAGAGAATTGGCAGATGAAAATTATTGCAGACAACTGTATGGTTATATATTTTGGGAGGATGAATAAGGAAAGCGAATATATGTTGGGTGAAAAAATGTTAAAAGGAGTGGAGGAGCAGAGGCTTCCAGGAGTTAACATACAGAAATTCTACAAGGTGTAAAGGCAGGTGGACAATATGTACAGAATATATTGTAAAGTGGATTGACTTGAGTATTTTATGGGTGAAATGCGGCACCCAATTGCTCACAAACAGCCATGGAGTGAGTGACCATTTTTTTTTTAAATTTGGGAGATTGTTGGCCAGGACACAAGGAGAAATTTTTCTTTTCGAATAGTGCCAGGGATTATTTTTGTAGAGGGATTATTACACAAGTAAATTCCAGGGGTATAGGGTTAGAGCAGCGCAGAAAGCCATTCAGCCCATGTTTGTGCTGGCTCTTTTAAGAGCAATCCTTAAAAGCGCTTCTGGGATGGATTGGTAGATAAGTGTATGCTGGTGTGGTTCTGCGTTGTAAATTTCTATGGGACGTTTTTATTTGGCTTAATAGCCCTTCATTGAATTTGTATGTGCAGACTCAATTATTAAGATTGGGGACTTGGCTGAAGTACCAGATAGCCACAGTCATTCTTTTATCCTTCAGCCAGAGTTCCTGCCTCTGATAATGATGGTGTCTTCTTGTTGGAAAGAAGTATTGGGTGCGGACAGGATTATCTCATCTATGATGCCTTGAGCAGCAGTGTGTCTAAGGAAGGAAAAAGCCACTAAATCTGACCAAGAGATTGTTATTAAGAGATTGTATATCAGCCTGGTTCAGTTGGTAGCACTCTAGGCAGAAGGTATACATTCAAGCCCCACGTCAGGACTTGGAACTTGTGGTCTAGGCTAACCCTCCAATGCAGTGCTGGGATATGCTGGTGTTGGAGATCCCATCCTTCAGATGAAATGTTAAATCGAGGCTCCATCTGCCTTCTCTTGCCCATGACACTATTCAAAAAGAGAAGGCAGTTTCTTCCGGTGTACTAACTGACAAGTCCCCAAATAAAATTAGTTATTCACCTTGTTGATGTTTGTGAGACATTGTTTTGCCAAATTGGCTATTGTGTTTGTCCACAAAACACAGTCACTGCATTTAACAGTATATCCTGCGAAGACTTTGGGTTGTCCTGATGTGAAAGATGCTATACCAAATGTGAGGGTGATTATTATGTTCGATATGGAGAAATAACAAACGGTCGGTCATTGAACCCACCAGGATTTTCAATTTTCTCCTTGCCTTCAATGTCTGTACCTCATAGTCATGAGGGACATGAATACTACCCAACACTAATAGAAACTAGGCTTGCATGACTCTGCCTGAGATCAAACCTGGGATCTAACAATAACCTGTCCTTGGACTCGCACATTAGATCACAAGAAAGGTTCAGGTGAAGGCGGTCGTTTAGTCCATTTGATCCCATCCCTCCAGGATACTAACCCCACAATCTTCCTATGAGCAGATGATGGGGCCTTCGTTTTCAGCTGTTGCAGTTTTTCTGAGGTTTGGAGCATTGAGAATCAAAGGGGAGATTACACATTAATGGGCACAGCTTGTAGCCCCACAGCAACAGCTAACCAGTTTGCAGTTGCATCCTCTATGCTAGTAATCGTGAAGGAAATGTATCTCGAAGATACCCTCTCTGAGTGACTTTGTAAGATCAGAGGTTTGTCTTTGTGTTAGGATAATAGGTTGGTAATGGAACGCTGCCCTTCTCTTAATCTACAATGGACAGCACCAACTATGAATACATTGGGTGACTATCATAGAGTACACATGTGGATAGAGAACAATGTCAATTGCATTTCTTTGCTATTCGCTACAATATTGTAATTTTATGGTTGTTTTCCTTATTTGACTGTTTAATTATGATTTTGAACAACACAACTTACATTTATATTGTTGCTTTCACATAGGAGGACATTCCAATCTCTCAATCCCTCCTCCTTGCCCCTCTTTGCCCATCATTAGCTCTTGCCTGAAGACTTTCTTCTTAAACCATGCCTACAGTTACCTCCCTTCTCTGTCCAGCACAGCGGTCAACTATGCCATTGTCAAGGGGCCTCAGATACTACTCTGAGTCAAACACACTTTATAAATGCACATTGTTCCTGCTGAATGTGTACTCTCGCCCTGAAGGGATATACCTGCTTATCTAATTCCGGAGTTTCAGGTACAGATTGTCAAAAGCCAAGACTTGTGGACCGAATGTAAGTTGGGATATTAACCAGCTAAAACCGCACAGCTTGCCATTGAAAGCATTGCCTGGTAAGCTTTACCGCTGCTTGTCCAGCTAGGCCCATTCTATCTGTTAGACTTTGGCTTGCAGATTTAATAGAAGCTGTGTGGGAAGAAACCCTGCCCCTCCAAGTCCAACTAATGAGCCAGGCTGCCATCAGCCCTGCTCTGGACTACTGTGGACCTGCCTGGCTCAGGAACCAGACTACCGAGAGTACCACAGAGTATTGACTTGATTCTAATATTCCGTTGCCAAACAGGTCACCTTGGAGCCAGTTCAGTCCCATGGAGTCCTGTAGCTCAGTGGTTAGAGCACTCGCCTTGCAAGAGAGAGACCTGGGTTCAATTCTCAGCAGGGTGAAACATGGGCAAAATTTCTTACTCCACATGCCTGTGTTTACCTAGCAGTAAGTAGGAACCCGGTTGTTAGTTGATTGGCGAATCGCTTTTCTGGGGGTAATAATTCCTTAAAAAAAATATTGGTCACTCATTCCATGACTGTTTGTGGGTTACTGCTGTGCACAATTGGCTGCCGTGTTTCACCTTCAAAAATATAGTCAATTCACTCTACAGTATATTCTGTGAAGCACTTTGAGACATCTTGAAGACGTGATAAGGCGCTATATCAAAAGCAAGGATTATTATTATTATCTCTCTTCCTCAGTCTTACGGCATGAAACTGAAAGGTACTATATTAAATGTAAGGATTATTTATAAGCAATTCCAGAATTCTGAGTTGTCTTAAGTTGACCAAAAAAAAATCCCAAAGACTCATGAACCTGTTTACTTCATAAAAGCTGACTACATGACTCAAATGCATGAAGGCCAAGGACAATGGAAAACGAGTGAAAGCGTGTTTACAGACAAAGTTTCAGCATCATTGCTGATAAGGTTCTCTCCATGGGTAGATTGCTTGTGGTCAGCTACACAATGGACGTTAAATCTGTGATACTCAGACTTGTTTGAAACAAACTTGTAATTTTGATAAAGGCGAGGGGATGTTGACAACTATAGATATCAGTGATGGGAGGAAACTGTCTGTCTCAAAAGATGTTTTTAGTGGAACTGAATCTGGATGTCTTCACTACAACAACAACAAAATTACATTTGTACAGCGCCTTTCACGTTGGGAAGATGTCCCAAGGCACTGGACAGTCAGTGATTTGGACGCGAGCTAGGGGTTGGGATTGGGGAGGGTGGAGGGCAAGGGGGGAAGGAGGGTGATCAAAGGGTCGATGTGTACATTTTTAAAGAGAAGAAAGGAATTTGGGAATGGACTAGCTTCCCGTAACAAACATCATAAAGAAGACAAAGATTGAGACAACCATTTAGCTCATAAAATATAGTCAATTCACTTTACAGTATATTCTGTGAAGCGCTTTGAGACGTCTAGAAGATGTGAAAAGCACTACATTTAATGCAAGGATTATTATTATTATCGACGCTCACAAAGAAGCAATACCGGTTCCAGTCGAAATACTCAATGAAGGAGAAGAACTGAGTGGAAGAGCTGAGTTGTGGAAATGGAGCAGCTAACCTCAAAACCAATCTCGAGGAAAGAGGGATATTTTAGAATTAACGTGGATGGACGCGTCGATTCCTCCATCAAAGCTACTAATGATTCAAGCAACTCATGGCAGGAAGTTCACTAACTCATCGTAAGCATTAATTTGATTTGGTGAAACATATAACTGTGATATGCATTTCTTTACTAATCTTTTATTACATTTTACTACTTAAAAGGAAATTTGTGTCAGTTCAGGGTTGCGAATTTAAACGAACCCTACATTATTAATGTAAAACTGCAACCTTTCATTACTTTGGCTGTCTTGTGAAACTAGTTTTTTCACTGGAACAAAAAAAAACTCTGTGGTGTACGCTTGCTTTTCAGTTTGGAAAAAAAAAGGTTGCAAGGCTTTCTTTTGAGTTGTTTTAAAAAATAAACTTTGCAAGGCCTAACATTTTGGCGAGAATATTGTTAAACCGTGAAAGTTGGGCAGCTTTAAGCGCACCAGTGAAGGATCTGCACTGCCACTAGGGTTGCCAACAAGGGTGGCCAGAAATTAAAATACTGTACGTTTTTAGGCCAAATTCAACCAAATTCTAGCCCAAAAGTAGCCTAACATTATGTGTTGGTTCCTTTGGGAGTGACCAACTTAGGTTAGTGCATCTGAAACTCTGTAAGGTAAGGCTTCTCAAAGGGGAAACATCTCAAATTAAAAATCATCTTTATTTAAATAAAAGCTGGTTTTTCCCCCCCCAGCCCCAGAATTTGCAACGAGGTGAGTGAAACCCGCCCAAAACCCGCCCCAAACTGGGGGCCAAGTTGAGTGCCACGTGGGATGGGGCGGGGGGGGGGCGGGGCGAGAGTGTAGGCGTCAATCACCGGGTCGGGGGCCCCGCCCCCCGCGGCACGTCATATGCAGGTCGCGCAGGCGCGGACCGGCCTCTTTGATGGCGGTCGCTGGTGAGGGAAGGAGATCGCCGACCGACCGCTGACAGCCATCCGCCTCCATCCGCCTCCATCCGTGCCCTCCGCCGAGCCGCGCCGCCGCCATGACCGAGCAGATGACCCTCCGGGGCACCCTCAAGGGCCACAAGGGTTGGGTGACCCAGATCGCCACCACGCCGCAGTTTCCCGACATGATCTTGTCGGCGTCGCGAGGTACGGGAGGGAGGGAGGGCCCGGGGTGGGGGAGGTGTAGGCCGCACAGCCCGCTCTGCTGCTGGGACCCGAGGGAGGGAGAGGCCGCGGGGCGCTTGGCGGAGACTTGGCCCCGCTCGGGTCTCGAGGCCGGGCACACGGGCACACGGGCCCGGGAACGGGAGGGAGGGGGGGATGGGGGGGGTGTCCGCGTGGCGGCCCCGGGGTCACGGCGGGAGGGCGGACTCGACACGAGGCGGGGAGGCCGCCGCGCCCTTTTCACAGCAGCTCCCACTGGCTCACTCGCTGAATATTTAAAATCTCTTTTATTTATGTGTATATATATATATATATATATATTAGTACTTTCAAGAAGTCTCCACTAATATCGACCCTCTCCCTCTCCCCCTCTCCCCCCATTACATTTTCTCGGCGTATTCTTTGTCTTAATTGTCTCTTAAATGGCCCTCTCATTGACCGCTCTCAAAAGCCATCCAGGAAAATCTTTCCATGCTCTTGAATACCTCTGGAGGGGGGGGAAGTTCTTCTGAATCTTTCCCTTTTTCCGCCCCTTGTCGTAATCTTCAGTCCCCTGTCGGTAGGAAGAGTTTTGCACAATTCAGTTCAATCTTTCAAGCCTTCCATCTTGAGCGCCTCGATCGTGATCGCCTTCGAGCTCTGCTCCCAACGGAAATGGACCACACTGTTCTGGTGAATAGTTGGTTTAACGTCAAGGCCATTTACGTGTCCAGATCGTGGCTGAAATTCTCACCTCGTTGAATCAAGGTTGTGGGTTCAAACCCCACATTCGATCGAGCCGTGGAAGCACATAGTCTAAATTTTATTACTTATTCAAATCACTAAGTATCGAATGGTCTGGATAAGCAATGTTCTGGCATACTGAAATGGGGCTTCACAGGGAAGAATTGCAAGCGTGTGAATCTTGACCCACAACATGTGGCACAGATCTATATTTCAATTACATTTTCATCCTTTTCTATAAGTGCAAATAATGTGGAAAGGGGCTATAGTTCTTTGTAAGTAAAGTTTAAATCGAGTTTGAGGGCTGAGCCTCTGCTTACATGGCTTCCCTTATACATCAGGTTAATTACATTGTATTTTACAGACAAATCCATTATCATGTGGAAACTGACGAGGGATGAGACAAACTATGGTGTCGCCCAGCGTTCGCTGCATGGTCACTCTCATTTTGTCAGTGATGTGGTCATCTCTTCTGATGGGCAGTTTGCCCTGTCTGGGTCATGGGATGCCACCTTGAGGTTGTGGGATCTGTCACTGTAAGTAAGTTAGGGATATTTAACTTTTTAAAAAGTAGTTAGGTATATATATTATATATATACACACAGGCTGACTTCTGTATAACAACCTCTAGTTATTACAATCTCTCCAGTTATAGCGACTCTGACATTCAGATCCCTTTTTTCCTATTGTTTCTTACCCTAAAACAGCGATCGTTGAACCATATAACGATCTGCAATCAAGTCAGAATAGCAGGGTGTTCAGCAGTCAATCACATGGGTGTCCAGGGTTGGGCTGGGGGAAGATACAAGCACCGAACTCTTGAGAACACGGGACGGCTGCTAGCACAGCCCCTTCCCCTCACCCCATATACCTGCTCCTCTTCCCCTTCAGTAGATAACTGCTCATCATGTGTAACGTTCTATAGTGAACACCTGGAAGGAACGGCCTTTTTCCCATATCTTTGTTCGTTATACCCAGGTCGGCCTGTATAAACACACAGAGTGTAGTGAGGGTTTCTGGTAAACCTTGCCCCACCAAGTGTGAACATTTATTTTAAATCTTCCTGCTTGGTGACTCGATTTAAATTTAGATTTTTTTGTACGACCTTAAGATTCATTATATCCAAAGGCAATTAGTTAATGGTTTCTCCAGCTGACCCTATGAGTTCTAATATTTTTTTTCTGATAAAGGCCAGTGAATATCTCAATTTATTCAAGTAATGTTGCTAACTGCTTAGTATCCACCCTGAAATCTTATTTCCAGCAGCTCTGTAATGTCAGTTTTATTATTATTAATAATAATAATCCTTGCATTTGATATAGCGCTTTTCACGTCGGGAGGATGTCCCAAAGCGCTTCACAGAACACACTGTAAAGTGAATTGACTGTATATTTGTGGGCAAACGCGGCAGCCAATTGCACACAGCAATGTCCCACAAACGGTCGTAGATTGAAAATGACCAATCTATTATTGTTTTTGGTTTTGGAGGGATTATTATTAGGCTCTGTGTGGAGTAAGGAAACTTGCCCAAGGTTTCGCCCTCTGCCTGGAATTGAACTCAGGTCTCTCGCTTGCAAAGCGAGTGCTCTAACCACTGAGCTACAGGACTCCACTATTACTAAGGCAAGCTTTGGGGGATTCTAGTTCTTGTGAAAGCCACTATGCTTCTTTAAAAATGTAGATCATTGTATGGAAGTGTTGCCATGCTTGGCCATTATTGCTGCATTAGGTTCATGGGGTACTCTTGGGAGGGGGACATAGTTATAACTGACTCTGCTTTAGGGAGGTCACAAATTTCCCTCCTTGGTCCAAGGGCCCTGAATCCTGTTGTGCTCCACGGGCTGAGAATCAGGCCTGCAATCTTCTTGGTGGCTCAGTGCAGAACCCAGTTGCAGGTTCTCTTCTATCGAGCGTGCAGGCCCTTACTGAACTGCAGTGGTACTTGGGATAAAATGGCCCGTGTACTGTAATAATGGACACTTTGTGAAGAACTAGATATGGTAGAACCACATATGGTAGAAAGCAAAGCACTATGAGTTTGAGAATGGGATAGTGGTACGCGTATGAATTATTCTTATTGCGTAACATACTTTTGGTGCTATTAGACAAATTTTGCACTTGAGATTAGTGAAACAAATGTCATATCTATGGTAAAAATATTGATTAATATTCTATAATAAAAATGCTGATGGAAGAGTCTTTCTTTCCCAATTTTCTTTTCATAAACAGGGGTACCAGCACCCGTCGTTTTTATGGCCACGGCAAAGATGTTCTGAGTGTTGCCTTCTCTGCAGATAATCGTCAGATTGTTTCAGGCTCACGTGACAGGACCATCAAGCTATGGAACACTCTTGGGGTGTGCAAATATACCATTCAGGTATGTTCAAAACATCCCATGGTAGCATGTCAATTGTTTTTAACAAAGGGCTTTCTGCCTGTGAATTGACTTCTTATAGATTTATCTAGTCTTAAATTAACAGCAGTTAAACCCAAGCTCTCATGATCGTCTCATGATATATAGAAGTTTTCTATACATCCTGCAGGTTACACAATGATTAAAATTTGGTCACATTGTTTTGAGTTATCCTTTTTATAAAGGAGAAGACTACTTGTCCTGCAAATATGAGTGTTTCCTGCCTTCACATAGCAGCGTGTGATTTATCGAGTGGGAATTAAATTGTCTTTAAACTGATCTGTACTCTTCTTGTAATTAGGAAGAGGGCCACTCTGAGTGGGTATCTTGTGTTCGCTTTTCACCAAACAACAGCAACCCAATCATTGTTTCCTGTGGCTGGGACAAGATGGTGAAGGTAAGAATGCAGCACATACACTTGTTCTTGGCTCAACTTATTCTGTAGTGCGTTACCTAGCTTGTCCAGCGTGTCACTCCTTAGGCAGAGTGGATTAATTCCTTTCCTTTATTTTCTCTTCACAGCTGTGCCTTGAGATAACAAATCTCAGTTTTTTGCCTTTAAGAATGGTCTGGCCGCACACTTTTAAGCTGGATCGTCCTCATTTCTACAATTGTGCGGTGTTTCGCAGGCTTGAGAATATGGGAGTAAATGGGATTTTAGTTTAAAGGTGCGTGTTCTGGCCGTTCTTAAAGGTGAGTGCTTTGCTTGCCTTTTTCCCCCTCTTTCTGTTTAGTATTGACTCACTTAGATGTATTAAGCATGAGCCAGACTGCACATGTCCAATGATTAAAACTTTCATTGCTGTTCACATAATGATTTGCTGTGATTATTGACTTATACAAATGAGGACATATGGTCAAATATGAATCGTACCAATATGCTGTCTGACTTTGTGTTTGATACTTTTGTGATTTAAGCCATTGATCACTGATTCAATCGTGTTCACAATGTGTGTAAAGGTTAGCCTACATTTTTTTAAATGTGGGGATTTTGAAGATCATGCTATGTTAAACCTTTTTGTTGAACGTTATTGGTGGATATATCTGATTACACCGAACCCTCTCTGGGGGTGTGGAGAAAAGTCTGAGACACCCAAAGGATTGCTCTTTAAAAGAGCCAGCATAGTCAATGGGCTGAATGGCCACTTTCTGTGCTGTAAATTTCTATGCTTCTGTTTTTTATTGAAGATTTTTTCTATCCTTTAAATTGTCTGTAGGTTTGGAATCTTACAAACTGCAAGCTGAAGACCAATCACATTGGGCACGTTGGTTACCTCAATGCTGTGACTGTCTCCCCTGATGGATCTCTCTGCGCCTCAGGTGGGAAGGTATGTCCTGCTGCTGTGGCCTTGAGACCACTTTTCTCACTCGGATCTGATCTGTCAGCATATTCTGCCCTTTTATTCTGTTTACCAGCTAAATATGTAACATTTGGTAAGTTCTACAATGTTGTGAGGGTCCCAAGATTGTGGGAGGGTGTGTTGCAGAAGTAACAATCTCTGCGGGGCCGAAGAGGCTGTTTTATTGTTGCTTAGATCAATTATTGAAAAGCCTATGTAAGTGGATGGGGCCCATAGTGTGTCATGTTTTCTGAATTGAAAGTGACAACCTGACTACTTGGGTACTTTATAACCCCAGACCAGTAAAACATCGTTTTCAGGCCCTGTTTTAATATAACTACAACAATCTACATTTATGTAGCGTATTTCACATTGGGAGGATGTTTGGAGTCCTGTGGCTCAGTGGTTAGAGCACTCGCTTTGCAAGTGAGAGACCTGAGTTCAATTCCAGGCAGAGGGTGAAACCTCGGGCAAATTTCCTTACTCCACACTCCTAATAATCCCTCCAAAAAACAATAATAATAAATTGGTCATTTTCAATCCATGACTGTTTGTGGGACATTGCTGTGCACAATTGGCTGCCGCATTCGCCCACAAATATACAGTCAATTCACTTTACAGTATATTCTGTGAAGCGCTTTGGGATGTCTAGAAGACGTGAAAAGCGCTATATCAAATGCAAGGATTATTATTATGTTTCTAAGGGCTTTATACAGTTGACTAGAAGCCTGAGTTTGAGAAAGTGGAATCTTGTGTAGTGATTAACTTCTAACTTTGTATTTTCTATTTAGGATGGTCAGGCTATGCTGTGGGACCTGAATGAAGGAAAGCACTTGTACACTCTTGATGGTGGGGATGTCATCAATTCTCTGTGCTTCAGCCCCAACAGATACTGGCTGTGTGCTGCAACAGGTCCCAGCATCAAGATCTGGGTAAGAATTCCATGCATGCGGATATACATGGGTTGAGTTCTGAAAACACTTGTGCAAGTGAGCAGGGAGTTCACTGATCTTACTATGGAATATGTTAGCTGTGATGAAACTCCTTCATATGCCTTTTCTGAGATGTACATGCGGAAACTTCAGAGGCTGTTTCTGAGCTAATTGGAAATTCTGAAATGATTGGGGAGGGGGGCTGATGTACTTTTATTGCAGATTTTTACTCTGGTTATATGCAATTGCTGCACAAGTAAAATTGCCTTGCTTAATGTGAAAGTGGTATCTTCAGGAAGCGAGTGGCAATAGGGTCCTTAAATTGTCGTGCTGAAACCACTGCCAGGCTTGTAAAAGTAAATCCCCTGTGGATCTGATTAAATACCTAATTAACCTTCAAGCGGCATTCCAATTTATAGTTATTTTTCTTGGTAACTGATCATAATTAAGTTTTAATTATATCAAAAATGTTTGTTCATATTCTAAAATTCAGCATAATCCAGCATTGCTTCTGCTGTTCTCGGTTTCCTATCTTTTAATCTTTTAGTTGTATATCTGTTATATCGTATTGAGTATCGTACAGATTTGTAGTTTGGAACTGTTATATCCCATTACAAATTCTGTAGGCCTCCTCCCTAAAGCTGACTTATCTTTGCCTACACCCTTGACTCCAGGACCACTGCTGTTCTGACAGAATGTCTGTCAGACATCAAGTCCTGGATGAGAGTTAACTTTCTTCAGTTGAACGTCAACAAGACCGAGGCTCTGCTGATTGGCTCCTGCCAGCGCCTCCTCACCTCAGGCGCTGACGGCATCACCATCTGGATGCAGATTCCACCTTACTAAGCCAGTCCAGAAACTTGGCCCTCAACTGTCCTTTTTACCCCACATCTGTGCATTGACCTGCTCTACCTTCCCCCACCTCCACCGCTATCTCACACCGCAGGCAGCTGAAACCCTCATACACCCTTTCATTACATCAAGGCTTGACTATGCAAACTCCTTGCTTGTTGAAAGGCTCTATACAAATGTAATTTTATTGTTGTTATCACCATTTGAATTTTTGCTGTGAAGTGTGGAATTAACCTGACCAGCTTCAGAAGAAATGTCTTAAAGTTACTTGTTGTAGTCAGGCTTTTGACCCTGTACAGACCCTGTACTTGTACAGAATCTTTAGTGAGACAAGCTGTGGCTGATGTTTTTTTTTCCCAAATACAGTCGAGGCCTGTCGGCCTTCAATAATGGTTATGATAGAAACGTACAGTTGTGGTGCAAGTTGTCCTGTTTGATATGTATGGGGGAATATATAAATTGAACTAGTACTAAGCCAGTGGTAACTAAGTCAAATTTATGTTTTTCTTCAAAGGATTTAGAGGGAAAGATCATAGTTGATGAACTGCGTCAGGAAGTCATCAGTACTAGCGGCAAGGCACAGCCACCTCATTGCACGGCGCTAGCTTGGTCTGCTGATGGTCAGGTGAGTCAAATAACATTTGTTTTAGATTGTTTAGTGTTTGAAGTTAATGTGTTCTTGTGAGTACTTGGTAGCATTCAATAGTCCAGATGTTCATGACTGTCCCAATGATTATTTTGAGTCACTTAACTACCCATCTGACCCTATTTGGGGCAGGATTACAAACAAAAGAATGAGGGTACAGTCGATACATGGCATACAACTGTATAATATTTTACAGTTTTGTCTGAGGTACTTCCAAATTTATTTTTCCAGTAATTTATTCATTGAATAACTGAACGTCACAAAACTGAATGAAACATTCAAACATCATCGGAGGAGATAATGGGAATAAAATAGCAATGGGAATAAGAGATCTTAACGTGTATTTATTAGGTGACAGAAATGGTCAGCAAACAAATCTGAAATGTCTGGTAAACTCATAGTTCACACATCCTATTATCAAATGTGAATGAAATTAAAGTGTAACTTTGTTTTTGAGGGGAATATACTGGTAGGCTTTAGCATTGCACTTTCTTTATAAAGTTTTTATGAGGCTAATGCCAAATTCTTTTTTTTTCTCCAGACTCTGTTTGCAGGATACACTGATAATCTGATTCGTATCTGGCAAGTGACTATCGGAACCAAATCCTGCGGATAAAGTGAAAAATGTTATACTAGAGAACTGTTGGAAATCTCACAATTTGGGACTTCCTGAAAGCAAACAAATAAACTTACAAATAAAAGATTGGTTAGATTTAATTCTATGACTCTTTATTGGGGAGGAAATTCTTATCAGTGTTTCTTTTTGATGCATTACATTCATCTGGACTCTTGTAGCTCAGTGGTTAGAGCACTCGCCTCAAGCGAGATACCTGGGTTTGATTCCTGGCTGGATGAAAAGTTTGGCAAATTTCCTTACTCCACATGCCTCTGTTTACCTAGCAGTAAGTAGGAACCCAGTTATCAGTTAATTGGAGGATTGCGTTTTCGGGGGTAATAATCCCTTCCAAAAAATAATTTGGTCACTGTGGGACTCTTGTGTGCAATTGACTGCCGCATTTTGTCCACAAAATATACATTCGGGGGGGAAGCACGGTCGAAGAGAAGGGTCTTGGGACGGGGCTTGAAGGTGACGAGTGGCAGAAGGCCTGCCCGCCAATAGTGGGGTGGGCAAGGCAGGGGACATGAAGCAGGCCGGAGTCCGCTGAGTGGGGGGAGCGAATAGGATGGTAGTGGTTTAGGAGGTCGGAGAGGTAGCGGGGAGGAAGACCATGGAGGGCTTTGAAGGCGAGGACCAGGATCTTGAATTCTATCCTCTTGTGTGATGGGAAGCCAGTGGATTCAGGCAAGGATGGGAGTGATAGAGTCGCGGAGCCTGGTGCGGGAGAGGACACGGGCTGCAGAGTTCTGGATGATCTGCAGCCTATGGAGGGAGGAGTTGGGGAGGCCGACAAAGCAGTGAGTTTGCATAGTCGAATCTTGGATGTAATGAAAGCTTGTGTGAGGGTTTTGGTGGCCTGTGGTGTGAGACAGTGTCGGAGCCGGGTGACGCTGCGGAGGTGGGGGAAGGCAGAGCGGGTATTGGCGCAGATGTTTGGTAGAAAGGATTGTTGAGGGTCAAACAAGATTCAAGGTTCCAGACTTCCTTAGTAAGGTGGAGTGTGAAACCATGGATGGTGATGCTGTCAGTGCCTGAGGTGAGGAGGCACTGAGGGGAGCTTCGGTCTTGTTGACGTTCAACTGAAGAAAGTTAGCTCTCATCCAGGACTCGATGTCTGACAGACATATTGTTCAGGACAGCAGTGGTCCTGGAGTCAAGGGTGTAGGCAGAGAGGTACAGTTGAGTGTCATCCGAATACATGTGGAAGTTGACCGCATATTTGCGATTGTTGTCACCAAGAGGGAGCATATAGATATTGAAGAGGAGGGGACCAAGGACAGAGCCCTGAGGAACGCCACACAAGATCGTGCGGGGGCTAAAGGAAAAGGAGAAACTGTTTATGGAAGTGAAGGCAGTGTGAGAGGTACGATCTGAACCAATCGAGCACAGCGCCGTTGAGGTGAGAGGACACGCAGCGGATGAGGATACAGTGGTCAAAGGTGTTGAAAGCAACAGAGAGGTCAAGGAGGCAGAGGGAGCCCTGGTCACAGATGGACAGAATGTCATTTGTCACTTTGACCAGGGCTGTTTCTGTGCTGTGGGCGGCACAGAAAACCAATTGGAGGGGTTCAAGAAGAGAGTGGTGGGAGAGGAAGGAGCGAAGCTGAGAAGCAACAACTCATTCCAGCACTTTGGAGAGGAAAGGGAGGTTGGAGATGGGGCGGTGGTTAGGGAGTAGAGATGGATGCAGGGAGGGTTTTTAAGGAAAGGAGTGATGACGGCGGTTTTTAATGGGGTGGGAACAGTACCAGTACTTGCTCAAGGGAGCAAGTGGTAGATTTCATACGGGTTATGGTGGTGATGAGAGAGGAGGGGGAGACAGGTTCAAAGTGTAGAGGGAGGGATAGGTAGAGGTTGGGGTGGGACAAGGAGATGGGGAGGGGATAGCAGAGGCAGCTGAGCGGATTCCCTAAAATTTGGATTTGAGGGAGTCCTTCATTGTCTCGTAGTTGGCATTTGAGATGAGGATGGGCGAGGCGTGAGAGGGTGGGCGGAGGAGCCGGTTGGTGATGGAGACGTGGAGCGTGGGGTTGTCCTTAGCCTCCAAGATTGTCTTGGAGTAGAACAACAATTTAGTGCAGGTGAGGACGGAGCGGTAAGATTTGATATGGTCCAGACAGATCTGCCGATGGTCAGTTAGGTTTGATTTAAACCAGGAGCACTCAGCGGCACACACCTGAGCTTTAAGGGAGTGGAGGTGGCTGGTGTACCATGGTGATTTATGTGAATAGGAGACGGTTTGAGAGTGGAGGAGAGGGAGCTGTGGAGAAGAGTGTCCGAGGAGGGTTAGGTCATTGTGGGAGGAAGCCCAGAAGGCAAGGAGTTCAATGATTCCCAAGTAGGCGAAAAGGAGAGGGAGATTTTTTTTTCCAGAGGCGGTAGGAGATGGAGGTGGGTTGGGTGGCGGTGGGGGGAGGGATTGAGGAGTTAAGTGAGATGAAGTGATGGTCCTAGATCACTTTGTTGATAATGTTGAGGTCTATGACAGTGAGGCCCCGAGTGATCACCAGGTCGAGGGAGTGATGGCGGACGTAGGTGGCAGAGTAGATGTGGAGGGAGAGATTGAGGAAGGAGATAAGGGAGGAAAAATCATCAGAGGTAGAGCAGGAGGGGGTGAAGTGAAGGTTGAAATCATTAAGGATGAGGAGGCATTCAGAGCAGAAAGAGAGGTAAGATATATAGGTGGAGATGAAATTCGGGGATGAAGGTGGGCAGCCAATTGTGCACAGCAATGTCCATGAACAGTGGTGGATTGAAGTGACCAATTATTATTTTTCTTGAGGGAATTATTATCCGTGAAAAAGTGATCTGCCAATTGACTAATAACCAGGTTCCTGATTACTTCTCGGGAAACAGGCGTGTGGAGTAACGTTTTGCCATGCCTGGGAATCGAACCCAGGTCTTTCGCTTGCGAGGCAAGTGCTCTAACCACTGAGCTGCATGACTCCTCCATAATAACATGTTACCATATGTTAACAACAACAACTTGCATTTATACAGAGTCCCTCTCACAGGATCTTGTTTCAGTGTTAGAAGGTCATCGGAACTGAAACTGGGGAAGAAGAGCCCCTAAATGTAGGATAGAAGGTGGGAAATAGGACAAGGTGAAAAAGAAAACAACATACGCAAAGAGGCAACTGCTAAACAATGTGCTCTTGCACTGCATTATTCACACAGTAACATTTCTCAAAGCTCTTTTACAGATGAGATGAGAATGAGTGGGCTAGGAAGAAGATAACTAAGGCACAGTCAAAGAGGAAGGGTTTTGAAAGTGGAGAGTAGATGCACGACCAGGCACAAGGATTTAGGAAGAGAGTTCCAAAGAGCAGGGTGGATGAGGGCTTGTTCACAGATGGGGTTATGAAGCAGGTCACAGTTGGCAGAGAGAATGGAATAGGCTGTAGCCATAAAACAATAGTTTATCTGCACTGTGGAATCCCCAAAAATAATAATACTAATGAATCCTCGCATTTGATATAGCATCTTATCACATCATTGAGCTGTCTCAGAGGATTTACTATAAAATGTAGTGACTGTATTTGTAGGTCAATGCAACAGCCAATTTGCAAACATCAATGTCCAACAAACTGCCATGAAGTGAATGACCAATTTTATCAGGGCGAGTGTGCCTGGACACCAGGAGAAACTCCCTTTTATTTTCATAATAGTGCCATGGATTCTTTAATGTCTACCTGAACAGGGCAAGCAGGACCTTGATTTAATACAATCAAAATGACATTTGTAAAGCGCCTTTCACATTGGGAAGACGTTCCAAGGCACGGGACAGTCAGGAATTTGGACCCGAGCAGGGGGTTGGGATCAGGGAGGGTGGAGGGCAGGGTGGGTAGGAGGGTGGCTGAAGGCGGGGTCGAAGAGGATGGTCTCATGGCTTGAAGGAGGTAAGGGAGGGAGCAAGGCAAAGGGACTGTGGGATGGAGTTCCAAACCCACAGCCACCCTAGCCTGGCTCCACTGGCTCCTCATCCCTCAGAGAATCGAGTTCAAAATCCTCATCCTCACCTTCAAGGACCTCCACCACCTTGTCCCCTCTTGCCTTATCAACCTGTTATGAACCTGTCCGCTCCCTCTGCTCAGCCTGCTCCATGTCCCCAGCCGCGCCTGTCCAACCATCCGCAGTTGGGCCTTCAGCTTCTCTGCCCCCACCCTCAGGAACTCCATCTCACAACCCCTTCGCTCCCTCCCTTGCCTCCTTCAAGGCATTCAAGACTCTTTGACCGTGCCCTCGGCCACCCTCCTACCCTCCACTCTCCCCGATTTCAAACACCTTCCCGCCCCCCCCACCACCACTCGGGTCCTAATCCCTGACTGTTCAGCCCCTTGGGATGTCCTCCCGATGTGAAAGGCGCTTTACAGATGTAATTTTGTATTGTATATGTCTATAGGAATCCCGTAGTGCAGTGGTTAACGCGCTCACATCGCAAGTGAGAAAACCCAGATCAGATTCCCAGGCGGGGAGGAACCTTAGGCGAGTTTCCCTACTCCGCTCCGCGCGCCTCGGTTTACTTAGCAGTAACTAGGAACTAGTTACTAGTAACAAGGAACCCGGTTGTTCGTCGATTGTTGGGGGGTAATAATTCCTCCAAATAAATGCGGTTCCTCAGCCCGTGGCTGTTTGCGGGACACCGCTGTGCGCAATCGACTGCGCGTTTTATTGCGTCGCGGCCACAAAATACGGAGTCTCAACCACTTTACAATCTCTTCTGTGAAGCGCTTTGAGACGCCTCTCAACAGTTTGAATCGCTACAGCAAATGCAAATGCACCAAATGCCAGAATTACTACGGCATTGTCTCCACATACATCAGAGTACATATCTACATATATATATATATGTGTGTGTGTACATAGCTCTCTCTCCGAGTCTCTCTCTCTCTCTCTCTGACGACTCTCGGAAGCGGAAGTTGCCGGTGTCCAATCTGCAGCAGTTGCCACGTTGGTGGAGACGTGGACTCGGGACCCGCAGAGCGGCCGCGACAGCAGCTCAGACACTCCGGGGAGAGGAGGAGGTGAGGCCGGGGGTGGGGGCCCGGGGGGGGGAGGCCGGGGGTGGGGGGGGTCCGGGGGGCCCGGGGGGGGGGCGGGGGGTGGGGGGGGGGGGAGGGACCTTTGCTCCAGGCGGCGTCGGTGTAAGTTGCCCTCACAGCCCGAGCCCGGGGTGGGGGGCCCGGGGTGGGGGGGGGGAGCCCGGGGTGGGGGAGGGGGGGTCGGGGGGGCCCGGGGCCGGGGGGGGGGAGCCCGGGTGGGGGAGGGGGGGGTCGGGGTGACGCGGATGCGGCGCTGGTGAGAGGCCCGTGTGAGGGGAGGAGAGGCCGCGGTTGTGGCTCAGGCCCTGTGCTGGCCTGGGCTGTGCTGCCCTGGGCTGTGCTGCCTGGCCTGCCCTGTGCTGGCCTGGGCTGACCTGGGCTGTGCTGGGCTTGCCTGGGCTTGGCTGGCCTGGGCTGGGCTGGCCTGGCCTGGGCTGTGCTGGCCTGGCCTGTGCTGGGCTGGGCTGGGCTGCGCTGGCCTGGGCTGTGCTGGCCTGGCCTGGGCTGGCCTGGCCTGGCCTGGGCTGGGCTGGGCTGTGCTGGCCTGGGCTGTGCTGGGCTGGCCTGGGCTGGCCTGGCCTGGGCTGTGCTGGCCTGGCCTGGGCTGTGCTGGGCTGGGCTGTGCTGATCTGGGCTGTGCTGGCCTGGACTGTGCTGGCCTGGGCTGTGCTGGCCTGGACTGTGCTGGCCTGGACTGTGCTGGCCTGGGCTGTGCTGGCCTGGGCTGGCCTGGCCTGGGCTGTGCTGGCCTGGCCTGGGCTGTGCTGGGCTGGGCTGTGCTGGCCTGGGCTGGGCTGGGCTGTGCTGACCTGGGCTGTGCTGTGCTGTGTTTAATGTGTGTCTCACCTGTAGGTTGTATGTGGATCTTTGCTCCTCGCTGTCCTGTTTATCTCTTGGCTGAGGTGACCTGAGGCTTGTCTGTTGTTTTTGTGATGTCCTGTATTTCAGGTATGAAAGGCTGATGACAGTCCTGAGTGTTGGGCAGTGTCTATTCCATGTAAAATCTTCTGCTTCTGCTTTTTTTTTTTGAAAAACCACATTGCTTCAGCAGAAAAATCAAACACCAAGAAAAAGGTAGTTTTTGTTTATCCTCCATTAAGATGCAAGTGACTGAGGTTCCACCGGCAGCTCTGAAGCCTACTTGTTAAAGCCTGTGGTGGACACTCAGAAAAGCAATAATAATAAGCCTTGTATTTGATGTAGCACCTCATCGCTTTCGAAGGACATCTCAAAGCGCTTCACAGACGTTATCACTGTGAGATGGAGTGACTGTGTATTTGTAGGTAAACGCAGCAGCAGAGTTGCACAGAGCAATGCTCCGACAAAACAGCTGTGAAACAAATGATCAGTTTTATTTGAGGTACTTGGTGTTCCAGGACGAGGAAGGTAGGAGAAACTCCCTTCTCTTTTCGAACAGTGCCACGGGATCTTTAATATCCACCTGAACAGGCATTTATATATATATATATATGTAAAAAATCAAAGCTCCCTTGATGGCCCTGCAGGAAAAACAATCCTGCTTGCAGTAACCGTAGAAATGTTGTAAGGTCCCAGGTTCTGTCCCTTTAGTTGATCGCAGTTGGAGTGATAAGTTTGGCCTCAACACACCTTGGGATTGGGAGGGAACAGTCAACCAGGGCTCACTGCTGATCATCATCTTGCTGCAAATTGCACAGAGTGAGAGGGGCTGAATTGTAATCCTTCCCTCCCCCCCATTGAACGAACAGTTGATACTCGCTGTCTTGGTCCACGCATGAAGATTTCTGCTTAGAGGGAAGGTCTGGAGGGCAAGTGGCGTTCAGGAGCGGAGAATAGGAAGAAAATAAAAAAAGTATAGTTTCATTCGTGGTGAATATGTGAAATTGACTTCATGGCTGTTTCTGTGTCATTACTATGTACAAATTCAGCTATCGTTGACCTGCAAATAGTCACTTCACTTCACAGAATTACTTGCGAAGCACTTTGAGATGTTTTGATATTATTGGCACTATATCAAATGCAAGGCTTGTTACTTTGTGCTATATTCACTTCAGTGAAGAGGAACATCCCGTCGAACATTTAGATTTTGTCCACCTGAAGCTTTTCGAGGTGTGTAGTGCTATGGTGAAGCAAGTGACTGGAGCCTCAGTGACTGGAGGTCTGTGACTGAATGGTGGCAGTGATTTGAGGAGATGAATTAAGGGTTTCTTTTGAAGAGTATAGTCTTCTGCCATTATGAACTGATGAATTTCAGACATGTTGGGGTTTTGTGACACCTCTTGAGGTGCATTGCTACTAATACGTCAGCTAAAATACAGTAAACCTCACAAGTCGTATCAGTTGGGACCATACATTTAATATGACTCAGGCAAAGTATAAATTATTTCAAACTTGCATAGAATATAAATTCTTGAACAGAACTTGGGCAGATGTATGATTTATACAGATCAGGCTTATGCGATCTGTATAAATCGGTATAAATTTTGCGGTGGTTGTTGTAGCGCTTTGGGACGTCCTCTCGACGTGAAAGGCGCTCTATAACTGTAATTTTGTTGTTGTAGTGGGAACACTTGATGTTGTTTGTATTTCCGACCCTTTCATCATAGAAATGTTATATCCCATTCTGTGGCTGTGATAAGATACATGTATCGCTCCTCTGTTGATTAAAGGTTGGAAAACTATATATTCCTAACAGCAATGCTAAATATTAAACCATTTGGTAACCAGATGTGTTTCAGACCCAACTGTGGGAAACTGCGCTTCCACGCAAACTGTAGGTCGGGGTGAACACATCCAGTTCTGTTAGGATTCAGTATTTTTGAATGCTTTGCAAACCGTGTTATAAATACTGTGTTTTCATGTATAGGAAGTGTATTCTGATGCTATTCATGCTGTGCAGTGGGAGAATTACATGAAATTGAGCCACTCGGACCCAACTAGTCTGCTGCTCATAAACCCTTACCCCTCCCCTCTCTCTATACCTGTTGATTCCCTCCTACCTCATGTACACGTGTGATAATGCCACATTTTTTGTGAGGAGGGAGAGGAAGGGGAAGATGTGTTGGTGCCACTGGGAGTGGGGGGGGGGGGGGGGGTTGGCGCGGAGAAAAAGAAATGAGTTTAGTGGGGGAAGGAATGCGACAATACAGTGGGGGAAGAGATGTACTGTTGGGGTGAGAGGTGATAGATGTGACAGTAATGTTGGGGGATGGCATGTGTTGCATGGTGGGTGCAGATGTGAGGATGTGGCAGTGGGGAGGGGGGAAAATATGATGATATTGTGAGAATGACAGTTACGAAAAGCCACACACGGAGTGTGTTTTGCAATGGTTGTTTTGGGGGGGTTATTCACAGTTTCCACGATGGCCTTGCAAGGTGTGATGAAATCTCTTTCCTCTCTCAGGGTGTACTATTCTCTCTCTCTCTCTCATAGTGGGTAATGTATTCTCCCTCTCTCTGGGTGACATTCTCTGTCTCTTTCTGTCTCCGAGTGGGTGATATTGTCTCTTTCTGAGGGTGATATTCTCTCTGAGAAGGTGGCATTCTTGTTCTCTCTTTCTCTCTCTTTCTGTGAGTTGGGACATGTTACTCTCTCTTTCTGAGTCGGTTTTCTTCTCCGTTAACTTGACGAATGCTATGGCCTATGACAGCTTCCACACTTTTCATTTTGCCTGCAAACAAACTGTATGAAAGTTAGTGGCTGACACAAGTCTCACACTTCTGAATTGTCTCTCTTGCAGGAGCCTCACTTGCATGAGCTACTAAAGATAGGAGTTAAGCTAGACTTTGCCAACAGCCAGGGGTGGTGGTTCTCTTACTCATCTCTGTTGTGAGTTCTTGATTAGGAGTTGACCAACTGTGCTGACGGATTTCAGGACGGATGTGATAACTACATTCCATAAAATAGTGTAGCGATTGGAAGTGCTGAATTTTCCAAAATAATGTAAAATACTTCTTGTTGCAGTAAAATTGGGGTGACAGCAGAAGCCAAGCTTCCTGACAGTGTTTGCTACCTTGGGATAGTTTGTTGAGTTTCACTTGGTCATTCCCAACTTGTATTTCCTTCTTATCCAAATTCCCTGGAAAAATTCCAATTAATTGCCCACACATCTCGTTGTTTGTAAGTCGTTGCTGGTGCAAATTCGCTACTGTATTTGCCTTCATAACATTCACTTAATTTCTATTAAATTTCTTCCTGTAAAGTTATTTTACGTGAGAGGCACTATGTAAATAGACATGGCTGCAGTAGAATGGGAAATGTAAAACATTAATGATCGATTTGATAAGGTAAACATGATTACTTGGATTTCCAGATGTTATATTGCAGTAAAAACTACTTCATGATGGGTGATTGTTTCTAAGAGGGCAGTGAAGGTAAGGGGGGAAAAAGGTGAAACTTAGAAAGTACTCCTGCCCAAAATGTATCCTCGTTCTTATACAGAATAAGGAATTATACAGTATTTCTACGGGGTAAGGAACCCAGAATTGGAGGCAGAGACGCTCCAGGCTGTGTGCTCATACTAAGAAACCAATTTGAGAACAATACTGTCAGAAGTCTGGGAACTCCTTGTGGATCTCTTGTCTCCGTATTATAAAATGAGGAACTATGTAAGGAGACACTCCCTGTCCTAAGTCTGTTTTTCCTTTTGAGGCAGGACACGCCTTACTCTGCAGTGGCTGATTGCGTTTACCTGTCAGAATGTATTTATCAGACTTGTCTCCTGTCATTTGAAGAAACTGCTTGGGGTGTTTTTCTTGCTGATTGTTATTTGGCTCATTTGATGAATCAGCCCATTTTCTTTCTGAATCTAAATTCTGCCGTAAGGGTTTTTATCTCTTGCTGCTTTTATTTGGCCAATTTTCAACCTTTCTCCTTTGCTTTCCACATGTAATTTGTTGTTGTTGAAAAGTCTAACTCTTGCTTGGGTGAAATTTTACAGTACCTTGTGGTACTTGTGCAAGTGCCCATATCTCTTGCCCAAGTCAAGATTGTGAGCAGATCGAGAAGGCACATGGCTGAGCCTGGTGCTTGTACATTTTGCAGCAGTCACTGAAAAGAGATCGAGAGACCTACAATTGCTTCCTTGACTTGGGGCACTAGTGCAATTGCAGCCTTCTGATTTTGGCTTTTCATGCATTGTTGGAGTTGCCATTCCTAAGATGACCACTTTAAAGCAAGATTCGGCTGTCTTTTCAGTTGGATGTTAAAGATCCCGTGCCACTATTCAAAACAACAACAACAACAACAAGATTGCATTTATAGAGCGCCCTTCACGTCAGGAGGACGTCCCAAGGCGCTGGATAGTTGGTTCGGGACCTGAGCAGGGGGGAAATGGTCAGGGTGAGGGGAGGGAAGGGAGGGAGCGAGGAGGGGAGGGAAGGGAGCGGGGAGGGGAGGGAAGGGAGGGAGCGAGGAGGGGGGAAATGGTCAGGGTGAGGGGAGGGAAGGGAGGGAGCGAGGAGGGGGATGGTCAGGGGAGGGGAGGGAAGGGAGGGAGCGAGGAGGGAAGGGAGCGGGGAGGGAAGGGAGGGAGCGAGGAGGGGACGGAAGGGGGAGGGGAGGGAAGGGAGGGAGCGAGGAGGGGGTAGAGAGTCGAGAGGGGAGCTGAAGGCACGGTTGAAGAGAAAGAGAAGGGTTGGTCTCCCTGTGTTATGGCCAACAATCCCCCCCTAACAGAATTGGTCGTTCATTTCATGGTTGTTTGTAGGACATTGCTGTGCACAAATTGTGGTAAAACCGATCTGGCGCTTTTGAAAATGTTTTGGTTCTCGCTAAACTTAAATTCAAACTGAGGCCGTCCATTTGCTACTGTAAGATTATTTTAGTATTTGTGCTGTGTGTATATTGTATTGCTGATAGCAGTGACGTTGTCTCTGGAGGCGCTGGCTGGCACAAACGGATGGGTCCACAACCCTTTCACTGGGTGAGCCAGCCACCGTGGTTTGTGGTTACCAACAAGCTAGCCCGTCAGGGACACTCTGTGGTCCAGCGCTCGCTGCAAATTCACGTGTGCGTAGTTTTTTTTTCAATGCATTGGTGCCAGTGGCTTGGATATTTATAATAATCCTTCCATTTGATGTGTAGCGCTCTATCGTGTCTTCGAGACATCTCAAAGCGCTTCACAAAATATTCGGTAAAGTAAAACAACTGTACATTTTGTAGGCGAACGCAGCAGCCGATTGCACACAACAGTGTCGCACAAACAGTCGTGACAAATAATTTTTATTTATTTGATACAAGGCCTATAACGATTCAACATCTCAATGTGCTTTACGGGTAATTGGCTGTTACAAGCATGTATAATATAGACTATTTATAAAACAAACAGGAGCGGTGGCCTGTAGTGTAAACCCAGCGTTGGTGTTGATTAGAGCGGCTGGTTTTGTACTCCTTGCCTTCTCTGTGGGGAGAAGGAGCAGTTTCTCTATGTAACACATGACAACTAAGCCTGATCCTGCGCACGTATGTACTTTTCAACAGGTCCACTGGATTGTGATTGAGAATAGGCTGATTTAACCTCCTTTATAATAATAATAATCTTATATTTGATGTAGCACCTTTCCATTCGAGAAGATGAACCAAAGCATTTTTAGGATATACTGTAAAGTGGAGTAATTATATGTTTTGTGGGCAAATGTGTCCTCCTGATATGAAAGGCGTTAGTGTCCAATGATCTGAGCGATCCCTGCACGAAGAGGGATTGGAATCCACGATAGTCTCATTATTTCCAGCTCAGTACTGCACTGGGCATTGATAAACATTCCTGATTCATGCTTTGATAACTTGATTTGCAGTAATCGGCACACTAAAACCTGGAGCTTTCTCAGATGACTGAGCAGTGGCTGAGAAGAGTAATTCTGCTTTCTGCTCATCACCGACTAAAACATTCCTACTTCAACTGCCAAATTTTGCCGAGTTACAGCGAGACGTTTGAGAATTGTAATGGATTCTTTGTGAGATGATTCTGTGTACCTTTTTTTAAAAAAAATGGTGTGTTACATATATGGCTTCCTAGGAATTGTATTATAAAAGCTTGCAAACTGGCTCCTGCTTATTTGGGTTCTTCTATAAATCTGATGTTAGCATAAGTTTGGTTTTTCGAATGGTTTGTTGTGTGTTATCAGGAACCAGGAGCTGCAAAATGTCGAGAATACCTGTGTAACCATGTACACATAATCAGCACGATCAGGCTGTTTGGTTGAGTAGCCAGAAGAGGAAACTAAACAGTCACTTAATTTCACAGTAAATCCTGTGAAGCGCTTTGAGACATCCTTCTGACGTGATAGGGCGCTATGCCAAATGTCAGGATGATTGTTATGTGTATATTTTACTGTATTAATAATCCTTGGATTTGATTCCTTGCTTTTCTGTCAACTTGATTCTTTCATACATCAACTTTAACATTTTCCTGCTAATTATAAAATCATAACATTTTGTAATTCAAATAATCTGAAGTATACTCATTTTCACATCTGGAAATAAATCTCTTATTTATACCGGTTCTATTTTCCTCCTTTTTCTCCCCAAGTCCGCACTCTGTATGGGCAACATTGAAGTACAAATGCAAGTGATTTTCTGCTTGAAAGATGATTGCAGAAACCTTCATGGAAGGATCCAAGATACTTAATAGGAAGAGAAAACAGACATAGAACAATACTTTCAGACAGCTTGAGTCAGTAGAGAAAGCACAGATCCAATTATGTGAAGAAGAGTTTTAGGGCAGATAAGAGGGCAGCACTGTATATTGTTACTCAGAGAAATATTGGGCTATCAGCAGGGGTGGTTGAGGCCAGGACACTCCACTCTTGGGAAATTGCTTAATGCTGCTATAAGAGGAAATATAGTTGATATTCTGGAAGGATAAGCTCAAAAGGGCCTTTTTCATTGGACCCTCTCTTGTGATCTTATGGCCACCTTGTGGCCTTTTTCATGATTTTGTACAGAATGGAAAAATATCAAAATATGATGTATCGATGTGTTCATGACTGCATTATACTATGTGTGAAATAACTCATAGCTACATTTCTGAGGACAAAAACAGTACAATATAGGGCAGTGGAATAATAGGACATTATTGCATGAATAGGACATCAGGATGGAGAAAGTTAACAAAATGTCTGTTGATACACTCGAATCTATGGCAAGTGTAAAATTGATCTTTTAACATGTTACAAAGATAATATAGCACAGATCAAACATTAAACTATCAGACAGAGCAAATTTTTTGAAGGGGAAGAAACTTAAATTGAAACCTGAAGATGTTCACAATCGCTTACCTCTCACTGCAGGATCCTGACTTAACAATTTGGTCTGGTGAGTATTATGATTCAGCTTTCATATAATTGCTATGTTCTATTTTGTTTCAATAATCAGCATCTCAGCTGCTGTATAATGTGCATTTGCAATGATATGGATGCAAGTCCTTTAAAGTATTGTAATTGTTACTCTATATTATATTCATAACTTAAACAATCCTGAGATCTGAATTCTGTTGACGCCTTATTGTGCTAGTGTCTCCTGTTTGTGCATAAACAACTGTGAATTCAGCAAAATCTTTTGCAATTCTTCACAGATAGTTCTGCCACACCCTCAAGAGTCGGCATAAGACAGACAGCAGCAGCTTCCCGGAAGAGGTATCATCCCCGGGAACAAGCTAGAATTAGTGAAGAGCCGAGACCAACAGCAAAACACATGAGGGGAGGGGGGGGAAATGGACCCTTGGTTGTTCTGCTGGGCAGTGGCCGAGCTGGCTTTTGCATGGAAGAACTCTTAGTTGCCTCTGATTCGAGGAAGATAATCAGTGAGAGAGCTCAGGGCTGTAAAGTTCACCGTACGTCATGAAGGAGAGAGAAACAAGCCTGATATGCCGGAGGCTTCTTGGGAGGTTGAAAGTTGTGCAAAGTGTTTCATTCATACAGCATTGAGGGTTGTGATTTTAAGATTGGTGTGGTTGGGTTTTTGAACGCCATACCTGATGGAAACCACAAGTGGCTATTAATGTTAAGAGCACAACAACATTTGAAAGAGAATTCTAATTAAATAATTATCCTTGCATTTGATATAGCGCCTTATCACATCATCAAGATGTCTCAAGGTGCCTCAAAAATGTTCCTGCAAAGTGTAGTGCTAATTGTAGCAAACTAAATAAGTATTTGTAGAGAAACCATATAAAAGGGCACAGAGAAAAGAGCAGGGAATTAGGTCAGGGAGATGCAATGTTCAGTGGAGCAAATGTCTCCTGTGTTGTAATCTCTATGGACTTTATTCAGGCTGAAAAATTATGCAATGTCTGATAGATTGAAACGCCCTACAGTAAAATAATTTAATTTGTGCTTGTCACTTTGTGGAAAATATTTGACCCTAAAGCTGTTTTTCTGTTTGTTTTAATGGTGTAACTCAAACTCCCCACCCTGCCACTGCGACCTCCTAACTCCCTAACAACCGCCCACTCTCTCCACTCAGCCGGCTCTGGTCTGCTTCACGTCCCCCGACCCACCCGCCCCACCATTGGCGGGAGAGCCTTCATCCGCTCTGCCCCCAACCTCTGGAACTCCATCTCCGCCTCACCCCCTCCTCACCCTCCTTCATGTCCCGCCTCAAAACCCTCCTCTTCAACCATGTCATTGGTCACCCCCCGCCCTGACCCCAGCTCGGGTCTGAAATACTGTACACTGTCCAGCGCCTTGGGACGTCCTCCCGACGTGAAAGGCACTATACAAATGTAATCTTGTTGTTGTTATAAAACTTGCTTTCAAAATAAAGGCTACAATGGTTTGTTGCACATGCTCCTAATGTTTGTTTTCTTCAATAATATGCAGATTTCACTGAACTATTTGTACAAACGTCTCACAAAGATGTCCTTGCTGCTCTAGGATGTAGCTTTTCTTGCCCATCCTTGATTTGACCTTATTGCTTGATTACATAGAATAAGATGGTAATTAGTCTTTTTTGTATTTAAATGTAGTGTTATGTTTTTCTAATGTTCTCAGCATTGGCATGTGCCGCTGCTCCTGGTATCCAGGCTCCTCTGACTGGGTGGGTGGGCTCAGTTGGGCTGGTTGCCTTTGATATCCTGCCAAAGTCACCATTGTTCATGTACGAGCCTTGAGATTGTCGAAGCTCCTTGACTCTCCTCCTCCAGCTGCACTGTTAGTAGAGGATGCTGAAGAGGAACCAGGAACAGGAAACCTGGCAGATTTTAACCCCCCTCATCCAAGAGAGCCATGGCCAATTTATCCTCCTCATACAGCTATGGCTGAGACCAGCAAACCGACCGCAGTCCAGAATTCAAATCAGCGTCTATAAGATGCAGCTCTAACCACTCCACTATGGGGGCCCCCGCCTGTCTATTTTAGTATAATTTATTTGAAACCCTAACTTACTATAAAAGCTGCCTTAACCATACAACTGGTGGTGTTCCCATTCAACTTCAATAGCTGTGCATAATTATTTCTATTTCTGGATATATCTGGGAGATTGTTTCTCTATTGGGTGAGTAGGTGGCACCGGGCTGATTCTTTTTACGTTCCAGTTCTACCTGGCCCGCCATCTCCTTTGTCTCTTCTGTTTCTCCTCCACCCTCACACAGTCGCCTGTGGAGTGCCTGGGGCTCTAGCCTCGGTCCCCCTCCTTTTCCTTGTCGACCACAGGTATGCGGATGAAACCGAAATTTAGTTTTTCACTTCCACTCTTGATTCCAGGTACACTGCCCGCTTGCCTATCAGACATCAAGGTCTGGATGAGCTGCAGCTTTTTGCAACTCAATATGCATAAGGAAAGCTATCCACCTTGGCTCTCCTCACTTTTGGCTCTGATCTCCTCAACCTCGTACCAGTGCACAACCTTAACATCTGCTTTGAACCTCAGCTCTCCTTTCTCCCTCACCTCTGATCCCTGATCAAGACTACTTTTCTTCATCTCCACCACCACATCGCCCGCCTCTGCCTGTACCTCTCACCAAAAGCTGACAAAACCCTTATCCTCACCTTTGTAACATCCTGCCTGGACTTTACAAATGTAGTCTTACTGGTCTCCCTCGCTGCACCATCTATACGCTCAAACTTCTTAAACTCTACCGCCATATCCTTAGCCATACCAGACTCCGAATGCCCGTTACGCAGGCCTCGCTAGGCTCCACTGCCTCCCTGTCTCTTCGCCTTATCATTCATCCCCTCTCCTATAAACTTTACAGCCTAGCACTTCATTATCTCTCTGACCTTCTATCTCACTCCTTTACTTGCCCTCTTCACATGGCTATCTTGGGCTTACTGCACATCCCCTGTGCCCTCCACACTATTATTGGTAGCTGAACCTTCAGATTTGACACCTCTTATCTTCTAGAATTCCCTCCCTTTTTCCACCTCTCCACCTGTCTTTATAAGTCACACGTTAAAGTCTACCTCTTCGACTGTGCCTGTGCCCCTCCCCACTACCCACCGGGTAGTCATCTGACTCCATCTTTGTAAAGCACACAACAAGTCATTCTATGTGAAGGGCACTATAATATGCAAGTTGTTGCAATTAAATCCCTAAATAAACCTGTGAATAATTTATTTGAATTATCCTACATTATACTTTTAAATGCTTCACTTTGTCGTGCCCAATATTAGTCATCCCTTTAACCATATGTCTCTTTAATCTCCATCACCTTACTGCAAGGCTGAATTGTTCACAGAGCAAGTTTTAAAATATTTACAAAACAGGAGCCATGTACAGAATCTGGAAAACAACTCTAGAAATATTGGGAGGGGGAAGTGAAGGAAGGGTGGGCCTGTGTTGGAGATGTCATCTTTATTCAGAAGCATATCTTCATTTGAGCCACTCAGCAAATTCTGTTCTGAACTTTCTCCATCGATGTTCTGAGTTCCATTTTCTACGCCTGTTTTTAACCTGACCCATCTCCATCCTTTGATTTGCCCCCTTCTTGTATTTCCTTAATATTTCTACTGTTGATTTTCTCTTGAAGTCTCTGAACAAATGGCTCTATAAATATTAAAAAAATAAATTTTGGGATCTGTGTAAGAGGTTTTGTTTCTTTATCTGATTTGAAAGTGGCTAAAGGGAACCTTGGAGACCACAGATTATGTTTACACTGCTGTTTTCCTGTGGTTTATTTATGCGTTTGAGGGTTTCCCAAGCTGATAAACCGTAAGGAGGGACCAGATTGACTGCTCTGAATTTACTGAGCAGAAGGTAAAATGGTAACTAAGAAAACTCAGAACCAGGACATTTTAAGGTCTTATCCTAAAGTATCACAAGTAAAGATTTTGAATTTATTTTACTGCAAGACTCGTGCTCTGTACTTGTAATGAACAACTGTAGTTGTATGTCTGTTGCAGTTACCTTGTGACTGAAAAGATTCATTTGGAAGATATTAGTTCTATGCATTTTGTGCTGCTAGATGCATGTTACTATTTATGGTCACAGCTGGGGTTTGCTGTTCTCATCCTCTTCATGCTGGTTAGCAGTAATATTGTGTACTTTTTAAAAATATCTCTCGTTCTATTCCCAGCCCAGCTAAGATGAAGCTTAAAGAAATCAATCGGACCGCTATCCAGGCCTGGAGCCCTGCCAAGCAGCACCCAATTTACCTGGCGGCAGGTAAGAGATCTCTAGCTTGTATTCAATAATAATCTAGAAAAATCGATCCCTTTTGAGAAGTCTCACATTGTGCAATATGTAAAAAAGGTTTACGTAACCCTTCCCCTCTCTTGCCCCACCCCCCCCCCTTCGACAATATAGTTTCACAAGAATGGGTTGGCCTGGACAGTAATGTGGGCATTCACACACTCATATATCTTGGACTAAAGAAGTGGGAAAAAGTGGGAAAATAATCAACCAGACTTTCTACTCCTAATCAATATCTGGTCATCTGCTGGACAATGCATTCTGTGTGGATGTCAGAGGTCCAACATTTCTCGTGGTCTTGGCCTGAAAACTGTTGCCCTAAAGTTTAAGATGGTGCCGAATTTAGGAAATTCTTTCAATTTAGTCTAAATTTGGTAACTGCTTTCACACAGTTCTTGAAAAGAATCTAAGAGTTTTAGAAATATTTGGGAATACCTTTCAGAATGCTGGAACTTCTCTCCTCCTCCATTAGACAAGTATTATAATTTTGCTCTGTTTTTCCCAGTGTTGTAATCAGCTGATGCTTGTACCCCCTGTAAGTCTTAAAGCAAAACAGAACTGCGACAGTGCTCATGAGGAATTTTTTTTACACAGAGAGTGGGTACAATCTGGAATGCACTGCCTGAAATGGTGGTGAAAGCAGATTGAATAATAACTTTCAAAATGGAATTGGATATGTCCTTGAAAGTGCCTCATTTCCCATACAAAACACAGAGTCACAGCACATCCTGCAATGTACAGTGACTGTGTGTTTTGTGGGGGAAATGAGGTGAAACACCTATTCATGAAAATTTCCCTGTATATAGACTGTACACCCTATCGTTGGAGGAACATACCCTTGTTACCTAATTCTGGAAACTATGAGGTGCAGGTTATCTACACCAACGATCTAGATGAGGACATCGAACTTAATATATCCAAATTCACTAAACTAGAAGGGAGAGTAAATACCGAGAATGACATTAAAAAAAATACAACGAGATATAGGCTAGGTGAGTGGGCAAATAGGTGGCAGATGAAGTATAATGTAGGGAAGTGTGAGGTCATCCACCGAGGAGGCAAAAACAGTACAGCAGATTATTTTTTAGAACGGGAGAAACTAGATAGTGTTAGCATTCAGAGGGACTTGGGTGTCCTTGTACACCAGTCACAAAAAGTTAGTTTGCAGGTACAGCAAGTAATTAGGAAGGCTAACGGTATATTGGCATTTGTTACAAAAGGGTTAGAATATAAGAGTAGGGAAGTCTTGCTGCAACTGTATAGGGCCCCGTGAGACCGCACCTAGAGTATTGTGTGCAGTTTCGGTCTTCTTATTTAAGAAAGGATGTACTCGCCTTGGAGAGGGTACAATGTAGATTCACTAGGTTGGTACCTGGGATGAGGGGGATGAGTTATGAGGATAGGTTGAGCAATTTAGGCCTATATTCTTTAGAATATAGAAGACTGAGAGGTGATCTTATAGAAACCTATAAGATTATTAAGGGGCACGACAGAATAGATAGTGGGAGACTTTTCCCCTGGTTGGAGAAACTATAACCAGGGGTCACAGTCTTAAAATTAGGGGTAAGCCCTTTCGCACTGAGATGAGGAAAAACTTCTTCACTCAGAGGGTAGTGAATTTATGGAATTCTCTACCCCAAAGGGATGTAGATGCTCAGTCCTTGAACATATTCAAGACTGAGATTGATAAATTTCTTGTAGATAAAGAGATTAAGGGATATGGGGATAAGGCGGGTAGGTGGAGTTAGAATAGATCAGCCATGATCTTATTGAATGGCGGGGCAGGCTCGAGGGGCCGAATGGCCTATTCCTGCTCCTTATTCTTATGTTCTTATGTTCTTGACAAGAGCCAGGTTTGGGGATCCCAGAGTGTGTGTTGGGGTACTGCTGGAGTTTAATCACCCAAACCTGCATAGCTTGCCAATGAAAGTACTGTTTGGCTTACTCTCATAATTCAGACTTTCTCTGATATTACAAGAGTAACTAACTATTACTATCTAATGTCTGAGAGTTCTATAACCATCTTTGTCTTATCTCTGCAAAAATAGCTATAAACTCTGATAGTTGATTGCTGCCTTACAGTCTCTCGGACGTCTCTGCTTCTCTTTGACGCACTTATTTTGTGTTGGGCCTTTATTCATTGTGGGTTCATTGTGCTAACAGCTGGTGAAGCATGGTGTTGCTCAACGTGACAAATTTTGAGTGAGATGCTACTAAGACAGGTGTACCTCAAAATCATTTACAGGGAAATTTTGTAGTCAGTGGGCAATATTTGTTCAGCAAATACCAGTTTGGTCAATATCCAACTAGCAGTAGCTAATCATTACCTCAGTAGCGTGGTGACAATGAATGTTTGGTGTTCAGAGGATCGCTGTGAAACGGTTTGCAGCTTTAAAGTGTCTGTTTAATAGACTCACAGCTCTACTCCCCAGAAGTTCCGGCTGATCTAGAATTGTCACCTAGTCAGCAGTATCACTTAATAGTGTTCTTGCCTTCGAGTCAGAAGGTTGTGGGTTCAAGCCCCATATCAGGACTTTGAACTGATGTAATCTGGGTTGACACTCTGATGCAGTGCTGGGGGTGTGTTGCATTGTTCTAGATGCCGTCATTTGGATGAGATGTTAATTCGAGGTCTACTCAGTTGAAAGATAAAGATCCCATGGCACTATGTGAAAAGAGAATGAAGTTTCTCTCAGTGTTCTGGCTAACAATTCTGCAGATTAAAAAAGTTAGTCATTCACTTTATGACTGCCTGCGTAAATTTATGTATATTGTTCACCTACAGATGCACAATAATTACACTTTTCACTGAAATCATGTGAAAATCAACATAAAATGTGAAAATGCATGGATTATAATTATGCAGTTCAATTTCTCTCCCTCACAGGCTATGAACACCCATTACTCCATCCTCACCAGCCACTATTGACTCTCATTAATTCAGAAGATTAGTTTTATGATTGTTGTCCCTTAAATTGCTCTTACCCAGCTATACCATGTATTCTTCTGCAGACACAATGCACTTACTCCAATGGTCTGGTCTGTTTCTTGCTCCCCACTCTCCACTGCACCTTCAGTGATTGACTCTTCAGCCTTCTTGCCCCCATACTGTGAGATGCTCATTTATGTGAAAGATCTGATGTAAATGCAGTTTTGTTATACACACAGGTACCTCGGCTCAGCAGCTGGATGCAACATTCAGCACAAATGCTTCCCTGGAGATCTTTGAGCTGGATTTGGCTGACTCCACACTTGACATGAAATCATGTGGCACATTTTCTTCTGCACACAGGTAAATTTAAAAAAATGTTAAGTAGAGTTTTTTGGTAGAGGGTCTTATAAAATATACTTTCCAGTGTTCTTTCAGGTTTCTCAGCTACTTGGAGAAAGGGGTTTCAGGTAATCCATTCTACCAAACAACCCCCCTTCCCCACACACTAAAGAATGGACCGTATGGTTTTCCTAGGTTTTCTGGCAGAGATGTTTTCTCGCTGGGCCAAATCCATAAATTATTTTAAAAGGGAATTCGATCAATGCTTAAAGAACAAAAAATGTTAAGGGGTATAGGGACCGAGCAGGCGAGTGGGATTAAAATGTCTGATGTGGAGAAAAACACCAGCAGACTTGATGAGCCGAAGGGCCTGTTTCTGCGCTGTAACATTCTATGACTATGATTTATTTATCAATCAAATTATTGCCCAGGTACCATAAGCTGATTTGGGGTGGTCATGGAAATGAAGATGATGGGCTGACATCTGGGGTCCTCGTTGCTGGTGGTGAAAATGGGAACATCATCCTGTACAATCCCTCCAAAATCATAGCGGGAGAGGAGGACGTTGTGATTGGGCAGATTGATAAGCACACTGGTCCAGTTCGAGCACTGGACTTCAATCCTTTTCAGGTAAATTGTCCAATTAATCACTTATAAAATGGCATGTTCAAGCAACAGGTGGCCAACCTGTGGTCATAGGTAAGTCCATGTTTGCATGTTAGTCTGTTTTCAGTTTTTTCCTGATTTATCTCTGGATTTAACATTCATTATTCAATCAAGAAAAATTATTTTGTTAGATGCTTTTTGGAAGAGCTATTTTGCCCTTTAGCCTTTTTATTTTCACACTTTACCGACTTTTGGAAATCATAATGGGTTGTTTTGAGACTATTGCAAACACATGGCTTTTAATATTCAATTAGCATGTCAATTCCAATATCTTTGCCAATATCAGATATTATGCCCTGATCTCAGCTTCCATTAAATATTGGCATTGTGGGATCACGCAATCCTGCAGTTTATATTAGTGCTCTATACACGGGGAGATCTGGTTCCAATGGTTATAACTAACAATGCCTTTTCCCCTCCCAGAAGGCATGGGCATGACATTCCTCATGAGCCGGTGTATCAAGTTTGACATTATCCACTAACTGGGCTAAAGGCCATTGTTAGTGAATAGTAGGCTCTCTTAAGTACCACATATAAACTGTATGTAAATACAGGTGTATCATGTGCTTTGTGTAAACAGTGTGTAAACTTCCAGGTATCCAATTATTTAATTCACAATCAATCATTTTCATTGGTTATTAACTACATGATTAATGGTACCTGTAGTTTCTCTGTACACATGATTGTTCATATGGTTTACACCAGGCACTTAATAGACCCCATTGTCAGTGTCCCTAACTTCAACAGAGAGGGGAATTTCCCCCTTAATATTTGTTGCTCTTACATTTCAATTTAATGTTGTTATGCAGTTGCAGGAAGTTCCACAGAGTTTACCTAACAATAGAGTCTTTTTGCAGTAATGTTATTTACAGCCTGGGTTGCATTTGTGATACTTTTATTTGTAAATGGCACTTTGAGGCTAAAGGTTAGAGGGGGAACATACCCTCTTCAACAAGGAAATTATAACAAAATAGCTGTTTAATTGATTAGATGTTTTGGTTTCTCTGTGAGGTTGCATTTTCCTCAGGGTTTCATAAACAATTAATGTTTTTTGTTGTCCAGAGCAATCTTGTAGCTTCAGGAGCCAATGAGTCGGAAATCTACATTTGGGATTTGAACAACTTTAAAACTCCAATGACCCCCGGATCCAAATCCCAGGTATGTGCTCCCTATTAACATCTTGTTATATTTCATCTACTTTCTCACTTGTCTTGGGGGTAGGGTCCCTCTCTTGAAGGCAGTCAGTGGCTTATGCTGCTGTAGAGGGATTGTGTGATCAACCCTAGCCAAAGTTGTTTCTGTGAGTCAGCAAATGTTTGCATATACAACCAAGGTTAGGTTGTCATCATGAAGTAGCTGATTGTGTCCTCACCTCACAATAAAAATAAATAATGACAATCCACTTGACATGACCACTCATCTGAACTCATGACACTGTTCTCAGCTGGTGTTTACAGCAGAGGTCAGAAGCAGGAACTCTGGCAATTTTTTCTCCCACTATCGTTCTTTCCCCCCCCCCCCCCCAACACCCGTGCCACCCTAACCTGAGGATGCTGAGGACAATAGTAGTGTTCCCACCTTCGAACAGATCGGGGATCATATCTTCTGGTCTTCATGGCTCAGTACATTGGTGCTGCTCGGCCACCGGAGGGAGCTCTTGTCATACGCGTTACTGGTGGTGGAAATAGCTGCGACCGAACAATTCCTCACTCGGGGCCAGAATTGAAATGGAAACTCCCTGGTGGTGATAAATCTTTTTCAAAGCCACACCGTCCTGTGTACCTCAAGTTTAATAGATTTGAGGTGTACTTGCCCAGTTACGCCTATCGTGACTGAAAATGCAGAAATTAACGGGATTGTTGTCCGGCTCGTGAGGTTTTTGCCTTGCTGACTTGTTCTTCTCTGAGGTACCAGACAGACATATATATATAGGAACATAGGAAAACAGGAGCAGGGCCAGTCAGCCCATCGAGCCTGTTCCATCAGTTTATTACATTTTAGTAGATCTTTTTAATCCTAATGCCGCCCTTTCTCCATACTCTTTAATATCTAACTGTCTCTTGCTTAAATATACTTATTGGTAATGTTAGATTTTTGGGGCAGAGCATTCCACATCTTCACAACCCACAAAGAAATGCTTCTTGGCCTCAGTTCTAACCTCCTTAGTTATCATTTTACAGCTTTTAATGGGTCCATGAACTAAAGGGAAGAGTCAACTACTATCTAACCTGATAATTCCTGTCATTAATTTAAATATGTCAAACAAATCACCCCTTAACCTACTCCGTTCTCAGGGATAGAACCCCAGCTTCTCAGCGGAGCTAAGCCACTTCAGCCCAAGTATATTAAGTGCAGCCATTATTAATCTTCCTGACTTCCTCTTCTTCTGAGTTCCCATGTCATCAGAGAGCTTAGGATAGAAACAGTTTGACAAACAATTGTCCACATTTCACTTGAATTGTCTCTACTAGGGACTTCTTTTGACAAATGATGAATCCCTCCTTGCAGAAGCCAGAGGGTCCTCCCCACCATTGCCCATTTACCATAGCCGATTCAGCACAGTCTGAATTCTGCTCTGTATGGCTTTAGGGTCTACACTGGTTGGTCAATTACAGAAGAACCCCATTATAACACACTGTTTTGGACCCATAAGGCCAAATATAACTTTACAACGGGAAAGAGAGCCAAAATGGCTGCTACACTTCCTGTAAACTTCGCGTGGCTGATGTTATTTCCTTCCTGAAAAATGGTCACCCCTGCTGTCACTTTCTGTGCTCTGTGCCTACTTGCCAGCTTCTCATGCTAAAAAAAAAAGTCCACCTTTCAGTTTGCTCGTTTGCTGCTGACATAATTTCTTGCATGTTGCGCGTATGTTCTTTGCAAGATACTTCCTGGACCTATTGTATGTGTGCAGCATGCAGGAAGTGAGGTCGGTGGGGACATAATCACCTGGAAGTCGGTCATTTTTAGCATATGAAACCAGCCAGTCTGAGTGAATAAGATAAACATGTCTACAGGACTAGCTTATCAGCAAACTCACCTTACAAGGGGGCTCTTATAATTCTACAGTACTCACTGATATATTGGCGAAAGCTATCTAAAAATCATGTTCTAAACTATCCCTGCTCAAAATAAAAAGCAAACTTTGTTGTATGAAGAAGGGAATTTTATGAATCATTCCGGAGTGATTTTAATGTTATTTGATTTGAGAGCAGGTCAGTTTCACCAAGGGAATTTCTCTCTTGCTGTAGGGCAATTTCAGTCTCTTATTCACTCCTGACTCTATTGAGATCTATTACTGCCTTCCCTTCCTAAGTTACATTTGCAGATTGAAGCTATATTCAATTTCCATTATTGCTCATAAAATTAAGAAGAGTGCTTTGCTGTTGGACCTGGCGTAAAAAAAGAATCTGATACTAAATAGACCTTGTCCGGAAGTACCTCCAAATCTTTTAAGTTTTCTTTTAAGTTTACTCTACAACATGTTTTCTCCTTATTTTTAAAAATAATCCTCACCCTTGATATAACTGCTTTCACATCAGTACGATGTCTCAAATTGTTTCACAGGATTTACTGTAAAGTGCCTTTATTTTTAATTGAAATGCTACAGCCAATTTGCACATTAGAATGTCCCACAAACAGCCATGAAGTCAACGGCCACTTTTATTTGGAGGACGATTTACATTTTTATTACTTTTATTTTTTTCTGAAAGGCTACCAAGAACTGGAATGTATGAAATTGAACAGATTTGGTGCCCTATTTATTCCTATTTAATGTATTGCCCTACTTTTCATGCTGTCTAAATTACAAAGAAATCTCTTTGTCAAAATGAGCTGGGGAAGGCAGCCAAGCAAGGTGGGGAAGGGAAAGAGGACTGGCTCGATCAAAGAGGGAAGTCTTGACTGAAGTTGAAAGAGGTGATGGAGGGGGTGATTTGGAGGTACTGCGGGATGCAGTTCGAGAGAATGGGGGCAAATAGGCTGAAAGACCGACACCAACGGTAGAGGGAGTAGAGCGGGGGACATGAAGGAGTCCGGTGCATGCTGAGCAAAGGGAGTGGCTGTGTTGATTAGGTTTGAGGAGGTCAGGGTGTGCCAAGGCCCTGGAGGGATTTGTAGGTTAGGATGAGAATCTTGAACTTGATCCACTGGGGGATTGGGAGCCAATAGAGCCGGGCAAGGATGGGGGTGATCGGCTTGCGGAGCTTGGTGCAGGAAAGGAAACTGGCTGCAGAGTTCTAGATAGACTGCAGCTTTTGTAGGGAAGTGTTGGGTAGTCCAGTGAGCAGAGAATTGGCGTAGTCAAGTCTGGACAGGTAAATGCATGGATTTGGGTCTCAGCGGCCCGAGGGAAGAGGTAGTGGCAGAGGCGGGCAATGTTAGGGTTAGGGGAAAGCTAAGTGGGTCAGAGCGTGGATGTGGGGTTTAAAGGAGAGATGTGAATCGAACAAGACGCTGAGGTTCTGCACCAGCTCCATGAGGTGGAGTGTGCATCCATGCAGGTTGATGCTGCAGTGCCTGAGCCAAACAGGAGAGATCGTGTCCTCCTCATATCCAGCAAATGCAACCCTAGTTTATTCACCCATTCGTTCTAGGTTTCAATCAAGTGAATTATCACTGAATGCTCTGCAAAAAGCCAATATATCTCCCAAATAGTGTCACTGGAATAATATTTTAGATTTACTGGATTTTCATTAAGTAAAGTGTTATCCTGAAAGGAGTCAGTACTCAGTGTAGACAATCTGATGTGCACATGTTTCCTAATTATTATCTTTACATTCCTAAGCCTCCTGAGGACATCAGCTGTGTGGCCTGGAATAGACAGGTCCAGCACATCCTGGCCTCAGCTAATCCCAGTGGTCGCGCCGTTGTTTGGGATCTGAGGAAGAATGAACCAATCCTGAAAGTCAGCGACCACAGCAACCGAGTAAGTAGCACAACAACAACTTGCATTCATATAGTTGATCCCAGGAAGCACGGCAGCTGTGATGAATCTGGTCCAGCCTCATTGAGCTCAGTAGAGGCATTGTGGCACATCCTGGATGGTGTTTGCCTGGATTAATCGTGTTCAATATGGATTGAATATTGGGTGAGGTGAACCATAAAACCGGAGTAACACCAGAGTAATATGCCAGTCAGTATCAGTTGTTTAGGACTGTGCGGTTCAATTAGTAGAAACCAGAAGCTTCAAATTTCTGCCAATCTCAGCCTTAGGACCAGTGTTATAAAATATAAGATGGTGCAGAATTTTGGAATATTCTTAAAATTCAATTTTAATTTGGAAACGACACCCCCAAAAAAGAACTGTTGAAAAGTGGCATTCATATTAATTGAAGAATATTTCCCAAAATTTCCACATGATCTTCAATTTGAAGACATCAGTCTTAAGGTCTTCACCATGAAGATTTTCAATTCTCTGGGATATACAAGTTAACCTATAAGAACATTCTTAAAGAGGTAGTGAAAAGTATACATTGCACACAAAAGGTCAAAGACCCCAATTGTGCTTTATAGTGTGTGTGTGTCTGTTTGTATTCACATGCATGCGTACACCTGTAAGTGTGCACGCCTGTGTGCCTACTATTAAAATGCTTTGCTCTCCCTGGCAGATGCACTGTTCAGGACTGGCCTGGCACCCTGATGTTGCCACACAGATGGCTGTGGCCTCTGAGGATGACCGAATGCCTGTGATACAAATGTGGGATCTGAGGTTTGCAACCTCTCCTCTTCGAGTGCTGGAAAACCACACCAGGTACAATCCGCCTTGCTTTAGAGCACCTCAGATCTAACTTGATTTGTTCTCTGGTGTAGCTCACTCAGTGAAATGCTAATTTTATTAAACAATAATTTATTTTGTGTTCACTGGCTTAGTTGGTGAGTGAGTCATTTTGCAAAGAGAACAACAAATTATTAATTCAGGAGCCCAGACAGTCTCATGCTCTCAGGCGTATAATCGTTATCTTAACATTTATGAGTATGTAGAATTTTGGAAAGCAGTCTTGAATTCAGTTTTTATTTGCAGGATTTTTTTCCCGTGGTCCATTAGTGGTACTGCAGACAAACTGCTTCCAAGTTGACACTAATTTTAAGATACTGTATTTTTGTTTGACCTTTTTTAAGAAAATGGATTTAAGCCATTGAAAATTTTGGGCCCCTTTGCCCTCTTTAATAATTCCAAAAGAGTAAAGGGAGAGCATTCCATTGTGGCTGATGTAAATCCTGATGTGTTTTACAGAGGAATCTTAGCCATTGCCTGGAGTCTGGCAGACTCGGAGCTACTCCTCAGTTGTGGCAAAGACAACCGGATTCTGTGCTGGAACCCCAACACTGGAGAGGTAAGCTTTTGTTATTTGGTCCCTGGTATCTATCACATGTGGAAAGCCATCACTGTGCTTACGAGTGTCTAAACCAGAGTTTCTGAGTGTGTGGAATGGAAAATTCCCTATGTCTGGAGAGGTAAGCAGAGAGTGGGATACAAAATACCACTATGGCCTCTGCACTGTGACACTCAGCGCTTTCACTCACTTTATGACTGGGTCATAAATCTTTAACTTTCTTCAGTAACACATAGTATTTTACTTCTGTCCATCCATTTGCTGTCTACTCTGTTGATGGGCTTGTGGAAATTGCCTGAATTTTACTGATTTTGTTTTTAGCTGATACTGCGATATGAGTTTTTTAAAAAAATCACAAACATAAATTCTCCCAGTTTTCTCCTCATCCTGTGGTGAAGATGTTGACTTGATGGAGTATGGTTCCACAGTTGCCATATGGCCTGATTTCTTGGCCAAAGTGACCATTCATGTGTGAAGCTGTTTAGCCATTGGGATCTGTTATCTGAGTTATGTAAGCCATTCTGGAGGTTGTGAAAGCTGTGTGTGAACTCATGTACAATGAGAATTGTAGGTCTCCTAAATTATGTAATTAACAGCGCCAGAGGCTATTTGCCTGCGCTGTCACAACTAAGCCTGATCATGCCCTCATCTGGATAACAATCAGGAATAGGACCCTGAGCTAATAGTCTCGCCCCTTCCCTCACAGCCCAGGTACACTGAGGCCAATCTTTGTGATTCTATTGTTGCTCAGACTGAGAGTAAGTAACTCAATACAAGGTTAAGTACATGGAACCTTCCTGTGACTCTGGCTTAGTTTGTCACTGGGGATTGCACTTTCCATTGTAAGAGCATTTCAGCTGCTGTTTGAAGGGGATGAAGAAACAAGAGGATGAACCTCTGCTACATTCTCCCCATATTGGTTGTGTGCAGTGGGTGACCGCATACTGTAAGTGCAGGGCCTACTGAACAGCTCTGTAAATAATTGAAGGTTGGATGGTGTATTGGGTAGGAGCAAGATGACTGAATTATTACCAGGTGTTATCCATCATAATTCATTATGTTTCCTCCTTGTCCCTGCCCAGGTTGTGTATGAGCTCCCTACAGCTACTCAGTGGTGTTTTGATATTCAATGGTGTCCCAGGAACCCGGCTGTCCTCTCTGCTGCAGCCTTCGATGGCCGCATCAGCATCTACTCCCTCATGGGCGGGAATGTGGATGAGCAGAGGCAGAGGCAGGCTGACAGCGTAAGTGACGCTTCTCAAAGATGGTGGTTTGTGTATGTGTACATGAGTATGTGTAGATGTATAGGGGTGTGTGTGTGAGAGAGCCCATTCATATGATGCCTTCACTCCCTGCTATCTCTTTGTGCTTTTAGTCATCCCCAGGGCCAATAGTAAATTATGGAAATATTTGCCAAAATTGTGGGGAAATTTGACACATTCTGTGGAAATTGGTGCTATTGAGTCACATTTTTACTGCCAACCTAGATTTTTTTAACTTTATTGATAAAAACTAAACATGAAAAAAAACACATGAATTGTTGCAAAGAAAGTTATTAAATGCATTCTTTAACAAAAAAAGTGTGGCCCATTTGGGGGGTGGTGGGGGGGGGCAGGCCCAAAGAGCACACAGACCATCCGGGTCGCTACCACCATCCTGCTCCCCCCTCCCTACCCGCGCCACACCTGTGTATCTGGAGCTGCTCTGCCCACAGTAGAGACACCGAGGTCATCGAGCAAATAGCTGGAATTGGTACGAAGAGGCCCCGGGGCCAGACACACGGCATGTTTACAGAGTTTTTGCAGGAAGTGTCTGTTTTAGCGGATTCTGAGGGGAAATTGCGGCCTCACTTTTCTATTGGCCCAGGTCATTGCTCTCAAATTCATCTCTCCTTCCTCCTTGTTTGTTGATTCCTGTCATCATCATGAAATGTTTTTCAGATGCTCATTCTACATGACACGTCTTATATAAGAGCAAGTTGTTGCTTTTGCTTAAGCTTATTGAAGCCGTGGTTTTAGTGTGAGTGGCATACTGTTGCTTCTTTGGAGCAACAGCAATGCGTATTTGCATTGAAATGTTGCTCTCTGGCACCATGACAACCAATGCTGTACCTCCTCTTCTTGACAGATTTCCTCCTCATTTGGGAACCTGGACCCTTTTGGCACTGGACAGGCTCTTCCTCCCTTACAGCTACCTCAAACCACAGCCCAGCCGAGTGCTGTGTTGCCTCTGAAGAAACCACCCAAGTGGGTCCGGCGTCCTGTGGGAGCCACGTTTGCTGTAAGTATTGCACTTTGTACAATCTACCCTGGAACAGGAGATGAAATGGGAGTGGCATGGGGAGGGAATAAGAGAAGGAATGAATCTGCCCGCCCTCCCCCCCCTCCCCCCAAGCCTTGCAGGCTAGGGTGTGGCACACTTCCCTGGAGATCAAGGAAGGTGTGTGCACAGAAAAGGCTGAATTACCATATGTGCAGTTGTATCCCTGTTGGTGCCAGTGTTTTGGATTCTGCCCTGGAATGTAAATGTAAGATCCTAGTGCCAGTAAGCTCCAGGCTCAGCTTTTTCAGCCATATTTAATGTGCCCTGTAGTGTAAGCAGCATATTAGTGTAAGCATGTGTCAGCCTGGCTCAGTTGGTATCACTGTTGATTCGGAGTCAGAAGTTGTGGGTTCAAGCCCCATGTTGGGACTTGGAAACCATATAGTCTAGGCTGACAATCCATTGTAGTGCTGTGGGTATGTGCATATTAGCTGCTGGATTCACCTGCAAAATACAGAGTCACTACACTTCACAGTATATCCTGTGAAGCACTTTGAGACATCCTCCCAACACAAAATATATATATCAAAATGCAAGAATTATAGGACTAATATTATGGTCTGCTACGCAGCAGCTTTAGACAGCATAATTATCTATTTTCGGAGCGGTGTTGTTGCTAAATGAACCTTGACAGTGACAGTTGTCAGGCCATTCAATTGAATGGAGGGACACAGCTGAGCTACATCCTGTCCACTTGCACATAATTTCCATCGGGGGATCCCAGTTAGTGATTAGAGATCCACACTTTCTTATGGTCTTTGCGTAAACTCACTGTTTAAATTTTTTTGAGCAGAATTTTGTAAAATTCTTAAACTCGGTCTGAATTTGCAAACCTAAAAAGTACTGTGAAAAATGTTATCCAAGTTCAGACTGATTTCAAGAATTATTCAAGATTCTAGACTACCTAGTTTTTAAGGCAATGTTCTTAAGCCTAAAACCATGATAAATTTCAGGGTCCCAGGGGTGTTGCCCTAGCTGAGCACCCCACCTAAGATCAGGTAACTAAGCACAGACGGAGTTAGTTGATTCTAATCTCTAACCTTCTGGATAGTGTGTAATAGTGATGGATGGAAGTCCCTCTGATGACTTGCTTGACTCTGATTACCCACAGTGTACATTAAGCCATGTCTGTCTGCATTTAGGTTGAATGGTGTGTGGTCTGGTAGGATGGTAGGCTGGTGCGCAGTAGGTTTCTTTGATTAACTGCTGCTTGTAGCATTGAAATGAGTTTGGACATGAGTGCGATGTCAGTTTGTGTTATGCCGTTGCTTTGAATTGTGCGCGACTTAACTCTTTCCTCTTTTTGTTGTGTTGCTTTGTTTGCTGTTGCCTTGTGAAGTTTGGAGGGAAGCTGGTGACCTTTGAAAACATGAAGCCCCAGCACCAGCAACAGGCTGGCCCATTCCAGGTACTTGTCAGTCAGGTGGTCACGGAAACCGAGCTCCTGAGCCGTTCCAACCAACTGCAGTCGACAGTCCATTCGGGAGACTTTGTGGCATTCTGCCAGTTGAAGGTGGACAATGCCCAGACCGACTTTGAGAGGAACATGTGGGGCTTTCTGAAGGTGAGGACGAAACAATAACTTCAGAGCATGATGTTTGGCCCCTTTCCAAAAGGATAATCAGTCCTCTCTATTGAAAAGTGCGGGGGGNAAAATTGCACCCGGGTCTAGACTACATAGAGCTTGCAGAATTTGATAAATTCTTCAATTCAGTCTTAATTCAAAACCAGCTTAAAAATTAACTGAATTTAATAATTGGTCAAATGCTGCACATGTTGCTCTGGAATGGTAAGAATATAGTGGAAGCCCAGGCTTGGGTGGCATTTCTCGCCCTGGATGGGTGAATGTTGGGAGGACCAGTTAGGACTCGGATGTGAATCTGCTCGTAGCTCAGGCCCTGTTGCCATTCGCTGTCAGACATGAAGAGCATGCAATCAGGTAATGAACTAGGGAGGACACATTGCTGTGAACCACATCCAGCAAGAGTTAGCACCTTCGGTGGAGGGAGAGGCAGAAAGGGAAAAGCGAGTGTTTTGGGCCGCTGTTAAATATTTTCCTGTTTCAGAAAATCTGTAACTAGCTTCAGTATTGTTTCGAGCTCTAATCAAAAATCAATATGTTGCAGCTATTTCAATGTCTCGGATGTCAAACTATGGATTTATATTGAATTACTTTTTTCTAACTCTATTCGCAGGTCAATTTTGAGAAGGATTCTCGCCATAAATACCTGGAGCTTTTAGGATATCAGCCAGAAGAGCTTGCAGAGAAGGTAGTCAGAAGATTTACTGAGTACTAAATAACAGTTGCATTCAATATGACGCTTTATATCTTGAGTCATCTCCAAGGTCATAAGAAAGAGTTACTATCAAGTGCAGTTGGTGCTGTTTTCTAGGCATACCCAGCACTCATTTAGTTCCATCATCTATGAATTTGGATGAGGGAGGGATTTTTTTTTTTACCAGAAGTCCAATGGGCTATCCGTTGGGAAGGGGCATGTGCCCGAGCTGTAGACAGGAAGACGGGGGCAAGGCTATCACCCATTTCATGCTGAGATGCGTTGCCCACCTGGAAGCTCACAAGGAATACCTACCATCTACCTAGTGGATGTCAAACAACCAATTAGAGATTATCCTCCTTGGGGGAGGCAAGCAGGGTTTCCTCGGAGCGGAACTGGCTCCAAGGTGACATACCTGACAATGGAATGTTGGAATTGAGCCAACTCTCTGCGGCAGTCTTGGTAGTCCAGTTCCTGAGCCACACGAGTCCACAGTATTCCAGGGCACTGCTGACGACAGCACAGCTAGCCTAGCTCATTGGCAGGACTCAGAAGGACAGACCAGTCACTCAGGGCAGGGAATCATCCCACGCAGCTCCTGTTAACCCTGAAGCCCAAACTAATGGGTAGAGTGGTCTTAGCTGGACAAGCAGCAGGAAAGGTTGCAAGACAGTGATATCAATGGCAAGCTATGTGGTTTTAGCTGGTTAGACTCCAGCAGTACCCCAATGCGCATTCTGGGGTCCCTAAGCCTTGGCTCTTACCAACCTGCACCTAATACTTTCCGAAATTAGGTAAGCAGGATGTGTCCCTCCAGAGAGAGAGTACGCGTTCCATTCCAACAATCTATCTCTGGGATTTCCATGTGTAGGTGGGATGCACCACACATTCCATGGATTTCTCAGCTCGGTTTGGATATTCTTACGCATGGTGAAGGATTTCTGCATATGTCTGACACCCGGCTGACCCAAAAAAAATGAGGGAGGGATATTTGCTACTGCACATTGCGCAGAAACGATGAAAGCTCAGGCGTCAGCTGCAGTCAATATGCAAACACAGATTTACTGGCAGTTCTCAAGTGCTAAAAGAATTAAGTAGAAATCTGTACCAGCTGTGATCTCCTAAAATATAGTTTAGACTTGAGTACAATGTAGAATGGAACCGTGAAAAAGACTTATTTTGCTTTAGATTGTGGCAACACTGCAGGAGGGCAACACTGGAGAGAAGACCCCATCAGATCAGGTACAGTCACCTTTAATTTAACTGGATTTAATTAAGTATAGAATTCACTCAGGTCTGTAGTCATTTTGACTTTAACAGTGGTAACAACATTTGTACAAGTCTTTAAATGCATGTTCTGGGACAGGTTTTGTAGGTGGAATGAGGAGGATGTACACTATTATAAACACTACAGAGACATAACCACATTTAGAAACTGGCAGGTGAAAACTGTTGGAATCCTAATGCGGAGCTTGAACCCACAACCTTCTGACCCAGAGCAGAGAACGTTACCACCTGAACTAAGATGACAACCATTATGGTCAATGAGCCCAATATTTATTATCCTGAAGCCACTATTGAATGGTTATTCTATCTGACTGCTTATGTACATTGAAACCATTTTTGTAACTCAGAAAGGATCATGCATGGCCCTTGCAGCCAGCCAAAGATTCTTTTCCCATCCATCCAGCCTGAATTCCTACCAAGGTCATGGAGGGCAAAAATTAATGTACTAACTTATTCCTTTTATAAACATTTTCATTTGACAATGCAAGGACCGTTTGTTTTGGGGGCAAGCAAATGGAAAAGGTCTTACCATCGTAAACAAATGACTTAACGTTTCAAACAATGGAACATAGTATATTTGAGGGCGAATAGTACAATTTCACTGATGTTATACATTGTGGAATAAGCTGCAAGTTGCAGAATCCTCTCTGCTGTGCTATTGTCCGCTCTGTACTCTTGCTTCTTTCACTCTTATGGTGCTGTCATTTGACTGCTCCACTTTAAAGGCTCCTGATGACTCTGAGCAGGAAACAGAAAGTCTTGAGGACAGCCCCACCATGGAAGAGGAGGTCCCGGGGGAGGTATTAGATTGATCCCATATTATTTTTGTAGTTGTAGTTATGCATGCTGTAGTTTTCTACATTGTAGCTTAACTTTGTTGTAGTTTTTCTGTATTGTAGATTTGCATGTTACAATTTTCCATGTTATTTTTATACTTTGTTTTTTATGCTCCAGTTTTGTATGTTATTTTTATGCTATAGTTTTGCATGTTGTAATTGTTCTGTTGTGGTTTGGTATATTGTATTGTATAGAGTCGAGTTCGCATGATGTTAAGTCACCTATTTTGTTATAATCCGCACAATGTTATACTGGTGGCTGGTACTAGCCATGCCGATTATGTTTTGTACACATTTGAGTTTGTGTATTGTTATAGCCAAATAATGTTATAATTCGTCTAAGGTTATACAAACTTGGGGCCCGATTAACAAGAAGATTGAATAATGTTATACCCAGGAGTGTAGTTTTGCTGGAGAGTCCTGGAGCATTGATCTGGCATCTGAAATCCAGAACGAAGAGCCAAGGTGATAGCTTCCTGGGATTGCGAGTCCAGTGAGAAGAGGCTGTTACAGTACCTATAGTGTCAGTTATTTTTGTGATTCAAATTAGAAGATAAAAGAATCAAACATAACCAATTTTTTTTAAAAAAAACCTTGTTACTGTGAAATTAAAGTAAAATATTGGATTTTTAACTTTTTTTCTTAATGTTGAAATTATAAATGCCTTCAGAACAGTCTGAAAGCATTTGCATTTTAAGGGAAGTTCCCCTGTTGATAGAGTATGCATAATATTATAATTTTGTTAGGCCTGACAGACTAACATTAAGCAAACTCGACAATATATTGTGTGTAGGCTGATGCATTTCCTGCTGATTGTGGTAATATCACACATATTTAGATAGTGTTAATCTTCAAAAAACACTGTGCCCATCCCCTCGAGACTCCACGAAAGAGATTGTGTAACTAAATTACAAGTTTGGAACAGAGTGCCATGAATGACAGTTTACAGTCTGCTAAAAGCCAAGCTTGACATTGCAAGTCACTGCTTCATTTACGTTTTCCTCTCCTACTGTTCTTTGAACTTTGTGGTGTCCTGCGCCAAGGACCCTTTACCTGGATTTCTCAGCGTAAGAAATGAATATTCTTATTCTAACTTCACACACCTTTGTTTTCTCTAGCATTAAGTAGGAACCTGGTTGTTAAGTCGATTCGCAGATCGCTTTTCCAGGGTTAATAATTCCTTGAAAATAAATTAAAAAAATAATTGGTTCACTCAATGCACAACTGTTTTTGGGACACTGCTGTGTGCAAATTGCCTTTCAGCATGAATTTTCTTTGTGCCTTGAACAGCGCCTTGAACAGAGCCGTTCCAGAATTTCCAGGCACTCTGAGTCCCGATGGTTAAGCTCTCGAGTTGTAAAAGCTTCAATAATTCAGTGGAGCGGGTGTCGGTGATTATTTTTACTCTAGGCTGTGCTATTAACCTGATCTCAACCAGCATGAACATACATTACTTGGAGAGCACACTCACCTGTCTTGTTCCTCAGATGCTGGAAAACGCATTGAGGAAGGTATACTGTGCTTTGAATGCAAAGGCTGGTGATTGTGTGTAGTTGTCCAATCTATGAAAATGTTTGTGTTTGTGTCTGACCTGGGTTTGTTGGTGCAGGCGGAGGAGGAGGAGGAGGAGGACGATGTGGCACTCGATGAATCTGCACCTGAAATGCAAGACACAGATGAAGCAAAATTCAATATTTCTGTCAGTGGAGGTCTGTGCTCTTGAGTTGTTACCTGTGTCTCCACACTCTGGAACTCCATCCCACGGTCCCTTGCTTCCTCCCTTGCCTCCTTCAAGGTCGGTCTCAAGACCCTTCTCTTCGATTGTGCCTTTGGCTGCCCTCCCACCTCTCTGCCTTCCCTCACCCCTACACCACCCCTCCCCCATGCTCGGCCCCCGACACCTGACTAATCAGCGCTTTGGGACGTCCTCCCGACGTGAAAGGCGCTCTATAAATGTCATTTTGTTGTTGTCTTTAGGGCTTTAGACACAAAGGCTGGAAAATTTACAATGCTGTATCTTTGATATCTTTTCTCTTGTCATGGAGACACCAGAGAGACAGTGAAGGTGTACAGAGAGAGAGTGAAGGTGTACAGAGAGACAGTGAAGGTGTACAGAGAGACGGGGAAGGCGTACAGAGAGACGGGGAAGGCGTACAGAGAGACGGGGAAGGCGTACAGAGAGACGGGGAAGGCGTACAGAGAGACGGGGAAGGCGTACAGAGAGACGGGGAAGGCGTACAGAGAGACGGGGAAGGCGTACAGGGAGAGGGGGAAGGAGTACAGGGAGAGGCGGGAGGCGTACAGGGAGAGGCGGGAGGCGTACAGGGAGAGGCGGGAGGCGTACAGGGAGAGGCGGGGAAGGCGTACAGGGAGAGGCGGGAGGTGTACAGGGAGAGGGGGAGGCGTACAGGGAGAGGGGGAGGCGTACAATGTGAGAAACTTTTAAGAGGCAACTGTATAATTTTTTAGTGAATCAAAGGGAATGGGTCTAATGCCCTGTACATTCCTATGTTACTAAGTATTGCAATAATTCAACAGTGTCTGAGTGAGGGAATGGTTATAAAAAGCTGGTTTCCATACGACAGATGTTGACGGGCTGATCAAGCAGGCTTTGCTGACTGGTAACTTCGAGGGAGCTGTTGATCTTTGCTTGCATGACAATCGGATGGCTGATGCTATCATTTTAGCAATAGCTGGAGGACAGGACCTTCTAGCTAAAACGCAAAAAAAATACTTTGCAAAATCCAACAGCAAGATCACTAGGGTAAGTGGCCATATAATAATAATAATAATCCTTGCATTTGATATCGCACCTTATGTCACTGGTTATTTTAGTATTTGGTGTGTTCTTTAATACGTCGAGCTGTTCTGATGCAGACCTCTGTGTTTTGGGTGTGCGATTTAGCTGATTGATGCTGTTGTGACGAGAGACTGGCCGGAGATTGTTCAGTCGTGTGACCTGCAGAACTGGAAGGAAGCTTTGGCTGCTCTGCTGACCTACGCGAGACCTGACGAGTTTGCAGCACTTTGTGGTCAGTAGAGCTTCTCTCTTTATTCTCTCCTGACATTAATTCTGGAATAGCATGTCCTAAAGAAACTCGATCATGCTCCAATGATTTATTTCCAAACTGCTCTGTTAGTAAAGTTTCACTAATCTTTCAGCTTGTGTACGTGTATGCATGACTGCATGTATAAGTATGCACCTGTCTTTTTTGCACGTGTGTGGTTGTGTACTGGGAGTGGATGGACCCAGCACACGTGCTTGTGTGCACACGGATGTACATTTGTGTAAATGGGGCGTGCATTTGTGTGCATGCGTGTGATGCATGTGAATTAGATGTACGTATGTGTGCGAGCACGCAAGCATGTCAGCATGTAGATTTACAAAAGATTTTCCAAAATGTAATCAACAGCAACCAAATAGGAGAAATATAACCCTTTGTTGAGTGGACTGCTTTACATGTGCCAGCACTATTGTTGTTTTTATGTGACAGGACACCGCTAAATCCATTAGTTTTATTACAAATCATAGAGGCTATGCCATTATAATCAGTGCAGTTTAATTTAATTCTAATTTATTATTTTATTCTTAGAAAATAATGCAAATGGGGAGGTGTGTTATAACTAAAAGAAATTGCAAGTAATTTGTTTCTGGTTCAGATCTGTTGGGATCCCGGCTGGAGAGTGAGGATGACAGCAGTCTACAGGCCCAGGCCTGCCTGTGCTACATCTGTGCTGGGAATGTGGAGAAGTTGGTGGCCTGCTGGGATAAAGCTCAAGGTGGAAGTTCACCTCTGGCTCTTCAGGTGAGGAACACAGGAGCCAGGACGTTAGGAACATAGGAGCAGGAGGAAGCCTTTCTAGCACATGGATAATAGACACACTTGGGGCAAAATACTGGAGGGGTCTGTCCTGTGTCTGTGAAACTATAGCCCAGTGAAAGGAAAAAGGAGGCAATACCTCGGGGCAGGAGGAGAGGAGAAAAATCGAAAACAAAACCCCCAACGTTTGCTGAACCAGGGCGGTTGAAAACTGCTCTACTTCAGACTCTAGCAAAACATCTCTCTTGACAGCCACCAGGGGTGAATCATACAGAACACCTGTCACTATTGTGGCCCTTTCCAGCTGCACGGTGTCACCTTTTAAAGACCCTGCCCCTGTTCCCCGTGGAGCCGGCTGCTAATGTTCTCTCTGCTCTCTGGGTTTCTCTATTTCAGGATCTGATTGAGAAAGTGGTGGTTTTACGTAAAGCCATCGAGCTTCGGCAGGGCACGAACAACAATGGAGTGGGAGACGTTCTTGCGGAGAAGATGAGTCAATACGCCAATCTGCTGGCTGCCCAGGGTAGTCTGTTGGCTGCTCTGTCCTACCTGCCGATTGACACCAGTCAGGTAAAAGCTAAAAAGCTTGCCCCTCCCCCACTATCAGTCCATATCACTATCCCTGCCCTCCCCTGTTCCCCCACCCTTTGCCTATGTTCCCCACTGCTCCCTGTCCCCTCTCTCACTGCTTCCCCTATTCCAATCCCCGTATTCTTGCACCCCCTCACTCACCCTCAACTCTATCTCACTTGCAGGCACACACAAGATGAAGTATTCCATGCACTACATTAGGGGGACAGCTTGTCAGACTTTAACAATGAATTATTCTTTAAAAATACAATTATTTTATGATTTTTATGAGATAAAGGAGTTATAGTTGTATGAGAAATAATTTTTCATGCCATTACCTGTAAACTAAATCCCAAAACAAAGTATTGAGTAAAATTAGCATTTTTAGAGACTCGGTATACACTTGTTCGGTTGTACATACTTATCCTTTTACCTTGATTCGTTGCTGCTCTGTAATTTTAATACAATAAGCTCACCAAGTTTGTTAAATTTATCAACTAGGAGAGAATATTTTCTACCCCATATCTACTGCATATATATTCAATGCTGTTCAAACCATTTAGTAAAAACTGTACTGACTGACATGATGGATAACAGATTGGGGTTGTCTGGAAAATTGTTGGCCACAACACCAGGAGAAGCTTCCTCCTCTTTTCAAATATTATCATGGGAATCATTGCCATCCACTAGAACAGGCAGCTCAGTGCAATTCAAACCATTCAGCAATACCTGTAATGATTGACATGATGATGGGTGACATGTCAGTCATCACTGTTTTTACTAAATGATTTATACTCTTCAGTTTTTACTCCTCTCCACTGAGAAGAGCTCAAAGTCCCCACTGAGGGGTTTTAACCCACAGCCTTCTGGCAGAGGCAAGCATGCTACCAACAGAGCCAGGCTGACTATGATGAGGTTGATGTATTAAAGGAATCTTTTGGAAAGTTGGATGGGTAGTTTGATGGGTCAATCAGTGGGTCTCTTCTGTCAGAAACTGTACCTGTGTTATAATCTCTCACTCTTTCTCGGCAGCTGAAGATCATGCATTTACGGGATCGACTGTTCCGTGCTCAGGGTGAACAGGCCTTGGGACAGCAGTCGGCTCCCTTCCCAGACCAGATGCAGCAAGTCACAAGAGGGAGAGACGGGACCCCAGGCCCTTCCTTTGCTCCTGGACAGAATCAGCAGCAAGCAACGACCCAGCAGTACTACCCACAGGTAAGGCTGCTGTGAGAGGCCTTTTTTCCCCTCCATGAAATGGGGAAGACATTTCAGCGTTGAGGATTAATGTTTTAGCATTTTAATATGTGCTGTCAAGAATTTCTTTCTAACGGGTAATCCTTGTTTTTCTAACTTGATATTGCTGATTGAGCAGATGTCTGCGTAAAGTGAAAGGTGAAGCTCAGACTGAGCAATTATCACTTGTTTTCTTCCAAATCTCTTTCCTTTACCTCCCTCTGGTTCCTGTTGGGGTGAGATTCCTCCTGAATTCTTCATTTGTGTTAAGTAATGGGCCATGTGACTGTGGGTGATATCAGAGCCAAGCCTGCTCCTTACCCTCGCCAGATGTTTGTCTCCACCCACATGCACACTTTCCAGTTAGGGTCAATGGATAACTGTCAGGAGCAGGATCCCTTTCCAATTTGTAGCTGTTCTGAGCCCAAGTGTGCTGAGGTCATTTGCCACCCCCAGACACATACACCACATGCACAGGCACCCACTGATGTAACACCAGCTGACTCACAATATACTCGAGACCTTCTTGGGCCATAAGGTTCAGTGTCAAACAGAGTATCAGATTTACAACTGAACAATTAGGGATAATTTGGGACTGAGACTGACTAAACACATGCACCCGGAAGTCTTTATGTCAAAAGGAGACTTTTACTTTAGCTGTCCTCACTGGTCCCTAGAGGTGGAAAATATGGGCAAACCCACTGTACCACCTCCCCCTGCCCCCGTACTAAAACAGCTTGAAAACGTGACTGACTGGAAAGCAAATTCATAGACCTGGAGAGAAAGACGTCTGTTAACAGACCATTCTAAAGCAGATTCTGATAATCCAGCAAGCTGTTCATGCTTGAGTGCTGTCTGAGGTTTTAGTATCTCGTTTTGTTTCCATTTTCCTCCCTTCTCCTCTCTAGGTTTGAATGAGCATGATTTTTCCTATATAAATGTAAATTATATTGTATAAGGGAAATCATGGCAAGAAGAGATAAGAATGATGGTCCATGACAATTTCCAATAAATGGCAAGCTCACCAACCTCCCGGGGCATTTATGAATCTCTGTAGCTGGATGGCAGCAAATCATTTACACAAACGAATACTTGCTATTTGCAATGTTGTCCAGCAGGCGCCACTGGACAGTCATTATGCGCTAATAGCTACTGTTGTTGTTTAAGAGTTCTGAGATGCTATTCCACATTATATGGATGTAAGTTGTTGTGTGAAAAAAAATATAAGCTTTTGTCTGAAAGAACCATTGTGGCTTCTGCTTACCAGCGTGCACTGGTTAGTGCACGACCTGAAGCAGCAGGCAAAAAGGGAGCAGGTCTAGGGACACAAACGGCAATCTCAGGATGGAACCAGGAAGCATTTGTTTACACAGATGAAAAACAACCTGAAACAGTTTATAGAAAAATAATACTCATAAATGCCAAGTCATTGGTCTTATGCAAACATGGCCTCAAATGGACAGATTGGTGAACATTCATCAAAAAGGAGATACTTAATTAAATTAAGAACTGTTTAATTTTTTAATCAAAATTATGTGAGAAAAATAGAAATATCTGGAGATTACATAAGCAATTTAAAACAAAAAAACAAATTGAGTTTTAAATTATGCAGCACTCTATTTAATGAGATCAAATGAGAGGTCTTGTTGAGAACAAGGCAGTGAAGCAGTGCGTGAACCGATCTTCAGTGATGGAGCACAGTGAACTAGTACTGGGTGATCATCAACTACAAGCAGGGAGTAAAAATTATATTGGTAATTATGCACATTGCTAGTGGTGATGTGCCATTAGAATGGGATATCCCACTAGTAGCTGACAAGACCAAAGGAACTGCATACATGCCACACAAAAATATTTTTACATGGTAGATATTTTCAGCAAGGGGAGGCCATTCAAGCACTTTGAGACATCCTCCTGATGTTAAAGGGGCTATATAAATGTAAATTGTATTGTATATTCAGCTTATCATATCTATGTCACTGCTGCCTGTTTTTTCAAAGCTTTTTGGATAATGATATCCCTTATTCCATATGGTTTTACTGCCAAGTTGCTTGTCAAGTACCTCTTTGAGTGATTCTATTGACTCAGCCTATCCACATATTCTCTCTAGTCTTTTAACCCAGAACTTTTATACTTCAGACATGTGCTTCGGACATAGCAACACTGTGATAGAAGTTGGACATACAACAACTCTGTTACTTGGTAGCTGCAATAGAAAATAAATGTTTATCTCAGCTCACTCCCTCCACCCAACAATATTGTGTGCGAGGTCACGAGTAACATACACACTGCACAATGTCTCTGAGATGTCACTCACTATCTGTCTGTGATCACTGAGTGGAGTGCGAACAACACATTGAAATCCTTCCATTGGACCCAAAATGAGGGCAGAGATTCAATTATAAGTCTAGAATGTTATAGTCAGCAGCTAATAGTCACTAATTATATACAAAGAATAATGTGTGAGAGTATATAAATATATCAAAAAACAGACCACACATAGATACATAACTATCTAGAGGATGGAAACAGGCTCCAGGGAAATGAGAACCTCTCCCTCATTAGATGCTCAATACAGCCAGGGGGTGGGTGGGGAAATCAAGCTCAAGTGGATCACAAAACACTTCTCTTTTCCTTTTAAGGACAGCTAATGCAATCCATTTTTTCAGAGCAGATTTGAGAGAATTCTCTTCCTTCTCGATTTTCTTCTCTCTTCTCCCTAAGGAGACATTTACTTGTGGTGGGGTAGTGTTACAAGTGCTAGCAGGCCCTCCAATAACTCATCCTGGTTACCATGTCAGCATGTATCCATGTTGGGGGGGTGTTGGTATCATATCTGAGCTCAACCTCACCCAGTGTTTACGTCCCCAAAGTCACACTGGTTAGAGATCAGAAGAGAGGTAGTTGGGCTGATTATTCTCCTACTCCAATACTCCATGTTCCTAGGAGTTTCTAATTCAGGAAATTCGCATAATTGTTTCTGAGTCTCCTTTCTTACATAAAGTTTTATTTGCCCACCTTATCAGTGTTACATGTCTATGCTGAAATGCCCTTTCTTTTTGTCTGAATGCTTATTATTTTTCTATGCAGTATTTTTTCTGCATGGTTTGTGTTTTGTTAACTCTGTATGTTCAGGGGGTTTGTTGTGTGTTTCTTTATTTTTTTTCCTTTATCGTTGTGCGTCTGTATTTGATTCAGGTTAGACCTGCCCCTACTGTCACATCATGGAGTAACCAGACCTCCACTGCCCTCCCCAGGCTTCCACCAGCCTCTACGTCTAACACCCAGGTACAGCAACATTGATCTATTCCTCTCTACTGTGCCAGAAGAATGGTTGCAACAACGACAGGCAATCATGCCCATTCCACTTTGCTTGTTGACACACAGATGCTTTTTTACATACCGCATATATCACTGCATCCCACATATGTGGACTTGGAAGCACACAGGCTAAGTTGACACTCCAGTGGAGTGCCAGGGATGTCTTGCATTGTCGGAGGTTCCGTCCTTCAAACAAGACATTAAACCGAGATCTGCCTGTTCACGTGGACACTAAAGATCCCACGTTGACCATGACACTATTCGAAAAGAGAAGGCAGTTTCCCTGGTGTCCTGGCCAATAATCACCCAAAACAAAATTGATCATTCGAATCATGGCTCTTTGTGAGACGTTGCTGTGCGCAAACTGGCAGCAGCATTTCACCCATAAAATACGCAGTCACTCCACTTTACAGTATACCCTGTGAAGTGCTTTGATACATCTCAACAACATGATAAGGCGTAATGCCAAAATGTAAGTTATATATGTAGCACAAAGAACAGGGGGTGGGGGAGAACTAGGAATAGGCAATTTAAACCACTAATTTCTTTTGCCATCATTTCTGCTTTTCTCAATATCCTTCAATTCCCTGCTTCCCAAATATCTGTCTATCGATTTCCATTTTTAAACGTACAGATTGATTCTGCATCTGCAATTTTCTGGACTGTACATTCTACATTCTTACCACCCCCGTGGGTGATGAAACGTTTTCTGTCTGGGGACTAAGTAAACTAATGGAATTCATCATCCTTTGAATTTGGTTTAACTCTTTAATTTATAGAGGTCATCCTCTTAAGACAGTGCACTGATTAAAACATTATGATAATAATGCTTACATTTGATATAGTACCTTATTGCATCTCGGAGACATCTCTAAAGTACTTCACGATTTATTTTAAAGTGTCGCCATTGTGTTAGTGAACACGCCAGCCAATTTGTGGCACATCAATGTCTCACAAACCGCCATGAAGTGAATGACCAATTTTATCTGGGGGATTGTTGGCCAGGGCACCAAGAGAAATTCCTTTTTCTATTTGAATAGTGCTTTGGTATCTTTAATGTCCATCTGAACAAACAGATGGGACTTTGGTTTAACATCTTACTGGAAGGATGGCATCTCCAACAAAGCAGCAGGTCCCCAGCACTGAACCCACAGCCTTCTGACTCTGAGGCCAGAGTGCTACCAACTGAGCCGGAGTAACTGAAGCAAGAAACTTTGTTCTAAACGTGATCTATACATGAGCTTGCCTTTATGGTTTGTGTTGCCTTCCTCCTCTCCTCAGGGTGAAGCTCCACCACCAGCAGGTTTTATACAGCAGGGGTTTCCCAATCCCAGTGGCCAAGTCCTGCCGCAGCCTTCAGCAGCACCTGCATACAGTATGTATTCCCAGGCCAGCACTCGTCCTGGCTTTCCTCAAAGTAAGTACGCTCATTTGCCTCTGCTTGTTTGTACTCTTTGTACAATTGGGGAGGGGGTAGTAATAAGCGTTACATAGTATGAAAAGACATCAGATAAATACAGGTTATCCAGCAATCACTTAATGTTTAGTGAGGACACTTTGTTACCTCGAGTAAAATTGCATTTGTTCACCAGTCGTTACCTTTCTGTGCACAGCTAATTTTCTGAAGCCGCGTAGGTTTAGCTGATTGTATAAAATAGATTTTAAAGAAATTAATCTGTTCCTATTTCCCCCTCTGCTGTCCTCTGTGTTTACGCTCACACATTATTGGGTGAAAATGCTGGTACTTCGACAAAATGTCCATTCTTCATATATGGTCCCAGATAGAGAGTGCTTTGCCGAGCTGTTCAGCTCTGCATCCAAACCATATCCTAGCCTCACCTGATGCTCTTATGCTCCATTCACTAAACACTTAAAGTTGCTGTTATAAACAGGATTCTTAAACTGAACTCAATCCACACAGTGTGGTGAGAAGGTGGGACTCACTTCCGGAAGTCATGGTTGAAGCAGAAACCATCAATTCATATATGAGAAACTTGATGCATACATGAGGGAAAAGAAGATATAGGGGCGTAAGGATAGACGGGTTTAGGAGGGGTGGAGACTCGTGTGGAGTATAAACACTGGCATAGTTTACCTGGGCAAAGTGGTTTGTTTTGATACTGTAAATTCTGTGTAATTCTATGTAATTAAGACCATCACACCCAGAGCTAGAATCCACTTTCTTCTTCCGACTCAATTTTTTAAAATGTATTACTTATTTTATCACAAAGGTGAAGGGCTGAGACTTGGACCCACAGTCTTGCTGACCTCATATCTATGGTGAAACAGCTGAGCTATGCAGTACTTCATGCTTTGCTGGGGTTAATACCCTGATAAATGTCCAGTGGCTGTGTTATTGCTTGTTTACTGATTTAATAATAATGTGGTTTGTTCTTTTTCATAGCTTACCAACCACAACAGTATCCCCAGGGAGCAGGGAGACCCACTTTATATCAACCTCATCAGCCCATTGCCCCTCCACCTCCTTCTTCATACCCTTCCAGCTACTTGCCTTCTGCTCCTTCTCACTCCACAGCCCCACCGTACCCAGCACCGTCGCAGGCATCCCCTCCAATCCCTGGCCCCGCTTCTCCTTTCCCCCCTTCTCTCTCTGGAGCGTCCTACCAGCATGGCGGGCCTGGGGCTCCAGCCTCTTCTTCAGGCTATGCACTACCGACTGGACCAACAGGTACATCACTATGGCCAGCGGGTTGGTCGTTGGCACGCGGTTTAGTCTCGTTTTGAGCTAGCTGTTGCATGTTGTTTTGCATTGAATGTTAAGCTGCTGGCATCATTGAAATCTCTGCAGCATCACAGTTAATACAAAAAGCATGTGGATTTTTAGATCTGTCAGTCTATAGGAAGCAGCATCTCCTGCATGGTCTTTCATTTCTCAAATGGTCACTCACCATCTTCGTGAAATGTTGCTTTTCTTAATCTTCCAACCCCACCTCACCCGGCTTGTTCACAAGCATCTAACACAATGCAAATCTCTTTTAACAAGAACGTGTTGTATGACAGGTGTGTGATATTCTCAGAATGGAACCAGCACAAGCCTCTTCTCACTCCTCACAAACAAACACAGCTTTGTCAAAAAACTTCTTTGCATGAAGAAGCTATCTCTTTAAATAGTACAAAAGGCTTTAAATTTAAGTGACTTGTAATCTGCGCGATGGAGAGCTGTGCCACTGTAAAGTGATACTGCTCAAATGGTGCATCTTTTCTGCTACGTTTTGTTTCAATCAACTAACATAAACTCTAAACTTTAGTCCTCCTCTCTGCCCCCAATCCCATCCCCATGCCACTAGTGGGAAGGGGGGAAAGCCTGTATTACCCAGTCATTATCTTATCTCTGGCTCTCTTAAACTTCTGACCTCAATCATTAAAGCAAACAAACCGATTCTTCATAAGTATAAGTCTTCCTAAATATCCTCACGCTTCATCAAACACAGACCAGAACTGTCAGTTTCATCTTCACACCTCCACCAGTTTTATTATATATTATCTGACTAACTTTCAAATTTTCATATTGTACAAGCCAACTGATAAGGTTTAGGGCAATAGTCCCAACAAAAACAACAACTTGCATTTATATAGCGCCCCTCATGCAGAGTAGCATCCCAGAGCGCTTACACTCCAGTGTAGTTCTGGGGAATTGGTGCCATCCTTCAGAAAAGACATGAAACCAAGTTCCCTTCTGCCTGTTCAGGATGTTAGGGATTCCATGATAACGATTTGAAAGAGAAGGGAGTTTGTGCTGGTAACCTTTCTGACCAGTAATCCTCCAGATTAATTGATTATTCATCTCATGGCTGTTTGTGGCAATGTTCCAAATGCAAAAATGCCTGGTGTATGCTCTACAAAACACAGTTACTACACTCTTCTGTAATTAACCTATGCAGCACTTTGAAAGCTTTCAAAATAATAAGTCATTATAAAACTTAAATGTTTTTCCCTTCTATAATCCAATCCTCTTTACATAAATTCTAAACGTTAATCTAGCTCAAAAAAGCTTCAGTCCTTTTTCAGGTATTTACAGACAATGGAGCAGTCCATTTAGTGCCCACTCTTATCTTCAACTATGTCTGCTTTATTCAGTATTAGTATTAAGATGACAGTAAATATTTCGCTTTTACAAATGTAAAATAGCACAGAAGCATGATATGAGATTGTGTGCACTGTTTAACATACTATTGTTGAGGTGGATAAACAGGTGATTGTCTGACACGGCAACTTTTATTTTAAGCATTACTTTGCAATTAACCGTGCTCTGACGTGAGGTCTTCAACCTGCTCTGTTTATGACTTGGTTTGTGCTTCAAACGTATCTTGCACCAAGGTTCAGTAAACATACTGCTGCTGGAACTACGTCGGGTATGAGGAGTGCTGCTCTGTGATAACTCGAGCTCCTCCTCACCTCAGTGATGTGCATACATATAGATTTCTAAACGAAAGGTGTGTACACAGCAGCACTTCCAGCCTCTGTTTGATAAATAGAGTCTGTAACCTTTTAGTGCATGCAGCCGTGTTTAGTGTATCAAGTCTGCAGCCTGCACTTGATGTGCACAGACTCCAGCTTGCGTTTGGTGTGTATATAGCTGCAGACTGTGTTTGGTGTGGATACAGCCTGCAGACTGTTTGATGTACTAATAATAATCCTTGCATTTGATATTGCTCCTCACATAATATACTGTAAAATGAATCAACTGTATATTTTGTGGACGAAATGCGACAGCCAGTTGCGCACAGCAGTGTCCCACACACAGTCGTGGATTAAAGTGACTAAATTATTATTATTAATGCCCAGGGTTGGGGGGAGATACCCCCAATGCCCTGTGCGGTAGGGGTCATTTCCTGGACGGGAACTCCCTCCTTCCCTCATCTTTGCTCCCAAAGTTCCTGACGCGGTGGGTCTGCTCCATCTGCCGCTCGATGGTGTCCATGATATCCACCTAGTCAAGGACGTGCACGTAGCACACGTTCCTGCCGGTGATGAAGAGCTGGGTGAGGCGGGACCCACCGGTCAGTGGAGGCCACGGCCTATAGGCGGATGTTTATGAAGGCGTCCACATTGAGCAGCCAGCCCTGCGCACTGCTCTCGTCCCGCAGCTCCACGGTGGTGAGCTGCCCGTGCAGGCCCTGCAGCAGAAGGAGGCTGTTCTTAGCGATAGTGCACTCCTAAATGGAGTGTCTGACTTCCAGGATGGATACATACAGACTACAGTCTGTGTTTGGTGTATCCAGACTACATACAGCCTGTGTTTGGTGTGTAACAATATCAGCTGCATATATGTCGAGTCACTAATTCCCTGTGAGAAATTGGATCACTAATTCCTAATGAGGCCATAGGTCACTCATTCCTGGTGAGGACATGGATCTAAGGGAAGAATCAGGTCACTTATTCCCAGTAAAGAAGCAGATTCATTCATTCCCGGTGTCGACACAGTTTGAGCAATGAAGTATTCAGAATATTTGGTAAAGTAATCCTATCAAATGTTTGTGAGTATGCTCTACTTGTTAAAAAGCACACACTGAGAAGTAGTTTGTTAAAAGAAACACGAGCAGATGTATTCGTTCCAAGGGGTTATTACTTTTAATAATATACACTTTGGAGTCTTGTAGAGTAGTAGTTAGAGCACTCGTATGGCAAGCGAGAGGTCCTGGGTTCGACTCCTGGGCAGGGCCAAACCTTATGCAAGTGCCCTTACTCCACATCCCTCTGTTTGCCTAGCAGTAAGTAGGAATTCGGTTATTAGTCATTTGGCAGATTGCTTTCCGGAGGTAATAATTACTTTTAAAAAAAATCCACAATTGCACGCAACTAGCGTTTCACTCACAAAATATACTAAATTTACTTTACAATATATTCTGTGAAGCGCTTTGAGAACTTTCAATGACGTGACAAGGCGCTATATCAAAATGCAAGGATTATTATTATTATACTTTTGATTTATCCAATAATACCGCCCCAAAACCATCAGTATTTAAGGTAACTAAAGTATGTGTCTCTTTTTGCGCTGAATTCATTTTGCTTTTATCTACAGGAAACATATTTCCCCAGGACCCAACTGATTTTTTAGAAGGTGAACTAGATTTGGTCAAATATTACTTCTGAAATTCTCTTTGATTTTTGGAATCATTTTTGTTGATTCAAAACCAATTTTAGCAGACAGCAAATCACAACGAATGAGTAAAACTAAGAATATTTGATAATATTGCATTAAATTATTTCAGTTATTTGTAAGCTGTATTTTAATTGGTATAAATGGAAGGTCAGAACTGCACACGTCTTTGCATCAAACACAGTTTCAAATATGATGAGTTTTCAGGTGTGTAATTTTTAATGTTTATTAAATGCACAAGTATTATACAATAATGGGGATGAGAGCTACTGCTCACATACAGTACAGCCTCTAATGGCCGTTCCTTCCTCTGTATTAAAAAGTGCTACCGCAACAGCTGGGGTTCAGAATCCCAACTACTCTTTGTAAAAAAAAAACAATTTCTCCTAAGGTTTGAGATCATGCAAAATAGTGGAACATTCTTACATTCAGTCTTAATTTTAAGCAGGTTCACCTCATTTCTTAAAAAGAACTGGCTTCCAAAATTAAGATTTTTTCACAATTCTGCCCAATCTTGCATTTTATGACAAAATAGCCAAGATTAGGTAGATTTTCAGAGCTCTGGTGAATGGAGTGAGAATTTGGGGGAACTGCAGCACTCTAAACAGAAGTGATTTGAAGTTCAGTGCTGGGTGGGAAGATGTGTGCAATTCTGAACTTCGTTCTAAAGCCCATTGAGGTTTTGGATAGTGTGAAGTCCACAGTGCATCAGGGATCAAAACACACAGCTCATCAGACCATTCTCTCTCAACCTACCTCTCCATTTTAACGCTCATTCAAGACATATATTGTCCCAGTTGAATTAAAAGTCACTTTCATTGTCATCAAGTTGTCCCCTGACTTGGATATGTTGCTATTGATCCTGAGGAGGTGGAATTACTGGAAGATTTCTTCTGATCAGGTTTGATTCCAAACGTCATGGAAACTTATGGGGTTTCAGGATAACTTTGAAGCCGAGGAAAAAAATTCCAAGGGGAAAAAAAAAACGAGAGATGGAAAGTTCCCATTGAATTTTGAAGATGACCTTGTTGAAATCCTCATTATAGCCTAAGAAAAGTGCTCCTGTATTGCTCGTTTATGGATTTGGTTTCGATCCTCTGTGGGCTGTAAAACAAGAAATATTTTATGTCAGAAATTATAACCTGATACAAGTATCAGGATGTGGAAAATAATCATTTCTTACCCCAAAGTATTTTGCAACTTTACTACAAGTTATAATGTCATTGGCAGGCGCAGGGTTTTGAAGCACCCTGCTTGTAACCAATCACCACCTGGTTGTATGGAGTTGCTGGTGTGTGGGTGGCACAGTGATAGTGAACCTTTCCTGCCTTATTTGTATTAGATTTGCGGGGTGGCCTCAGTGCAAGTGGCTCCACAGTACCACGGGAAACTGTCTGCCAAATCCACCCCCATTCTCTCTGCCACCAACCACATGTGGTTCAAACACAGGTTATCCACTGTTCTCTCAAGTGTTCCTGGCTGCAGGTTGTTCCGAATCTCTGAGAAATGACCACATTTCCCACCTATGCAGGCGGGCTCAGCTCTCAAACACAGGCTGGGGGGGTGGGGAGCGCAGGGGGATAGAGTGGAGAGTTTAATTCTCATGCCTCCAGAGACTTTGAATAAACCACTCCTTGAAACTGTACTCTTGCTTTTGGGGGCAACAGTGTCTGCTCATGTACATGCTGGTCACACACTTGAGAAAGATCTAATGATAATTGAGAGGTGAACAAGTAGCAACAATTATCAACACATGACAAGGTCATTTCTGAGTTAGGGTTCAGCTTGGTTCAGTTCTTATCACTCTCGCCTATGTGTTGCAGGATTATACATTCATGCCCATGTTTGAACTCTAGCCCAAGCTGACACTCCCTGCAAAACAGTCACTATTCTTGACATTAATTATCCTGGAGGTATTATGAGACATTTGGGTGCAATAAGGTCCTATAAGACGTAACCTGTTGTGTGTTTGATCCAGTTACATGAGTAGGACACAAAGTTGAGATGTTTGAGGGAGTGGGCTTGTGTTAATGTCTGCTCTGTTTACCTTTCTAATCTATCTGGAGAACAACCGGGAAACTGGTTTGTTCAATTATGAAATTGACTGTAATTTGATTTTTGTCATTCCCTGAACTCAATTTCATTGATTTAGTGCTATCTGCTGGACAAGACGAGAAACAGACAGTGTGTGTTGGATCAATTGCAGTTTCTTCACTGCAGTTAATACTTGTAATACCACCACAAGTGCTGCTAATTCATATTTGCATTGAAAACTGAAAAATAAAAGCGCAGTTTATAAACATAAATCCTCCTTCAAAGTGCTCCACCATTCAGTCGCACTGCTGTCTGAAACCAGTTCTTCCTTACTAACTTAATTTGTTAAATTCTTGACAATTAAAATGTAATGGACATTTGGTAACAATTTGGAACAGAGTTTTAAAATTGATGATGAGACTGCTGTTTGAACACTTGAGGTACAAGTTCATGTAAACATTTTTATTTGTTCTCTGTATGTAATTCAGATTAAAAGACACACAATTCTTTTCTGTAGGACCTCAGAATGGTTGGAATGATCCTCCGGCTTTAAGCAGGATGCCAAAGAAAAAGATTGTGGTATGTTTTCAGTTTTATGTTCAATTATTAAAGTTGTAACTGACTTATACGTTCATCACTTATTGTTAATTGTCGATGTGCATATGAGATTTTCAGGTAACTGATTGAGGTGTTTCAATTGAATGAGGGATTGACAAGTTAGATGGGGGAGGGGAGTGCTTCATTCTGCTACAGGAAACCAAAACAAGGGAACATAGAGGTTGAAAAGTGACCAAATAGCACAACCACCACATCATCAGTGCCTCACAGCCAGAAACATCAAACTGCCTAGAGGTAGGTGTTTAGAAAGTGAACAGGGAAGTTTGCAATGTGATGGGAACAGTTGGGGTGGGGTGATAGGGGAGTTCACTGCAAGTGACATGTCTCTTCCAGTACATACCAATAGTGAAGCATTAGTAACAAGGTGTTTTTTCAGCCTCAATAACTTAAAATTAAGAGCTAATCCCATTAGAAGTGAGATCAGAAAACATTTCTTAACACAAAGCGTTGTAAGAATGTGAAATGTAGTGCCACAGAAGATCCAGAATCAATCAAGATCTTTACAGGGGAGGAGATATACTTGATAAGTACAAGTGTTGAGGGATATGGAGAAAAAGCAGGAAAATGGAATGTGATCTAATAAATGGCTCAACAGGCTGAAATGCCCTCTTCCTGTTTATCAATTGCTATGTATTCTTTACTGAAGTATTAGTATATCATAATAATAATCCATGCATTTGATATAGCACTTTTCACGTCGGGAGGATGTCCCAAAGCGCTTCACAGAACACACTGTAAAGTGAATTGACTGTATATTTGTGGGCGAACGCGGCAGCCAATTGCGCACAGCAATGTCCCACAAACAGTTGTAGATTGAAAATGACCAATTTATTTTTGGTTTTGGAGGGATTATTATTTGACGTGTGGAGTAAGGAAACTTGCCCAAGGTTTCGCCCTGCCTGGAATTGAACTCAGGTCTCTCACTTGCAAAGTGAGTGCTCTAACCACTGAGCTACAGGACTCCACGTCAAACTGAGAGAGGAATTATAGCTCTGACTTCCCAGCTGAATAGTGCTTTGTTCTTCACTGTTACTTATCAAGCAAATTAGGGTGTTTTTTTTAAAATCGTAAGTTTGGTTTGCATGAAAAAAGCCCTTCGGCCCATCTGATCTCATCCCTCCACTACACCCACTGTACTGTCCTATCACATCATCAAGTTGTTTTTTTTAATAAGTCCTGGCCTCAACCATCCATCCTGGAAACATGTTCAAGTCATTAATTCCCTTCCAAGTCAAGAAAAACTTCCTAGTATCGGTTCCAAAATTACCTTTTGCAAATCTAAACCTATGTCCTCTTGTTATACTGTTTTGGTACATCGTAAAGCATTGTCTGGGTTTACCTTTTCAGTTCCATTTAAAATGTTATGTACCTCTATAAGATCCACTCTTGAGTTGTGAGAATGTGAAATGTAGTGCCACAGAAGATCGTAGATCCAGAATCAATCGGGATCTTTAAAGGGGAGGAGATAGATACTTGATAGGTACAAGTGTTGAGAGATATGGAGAAAAAGCAGGAAAATTGAATGTGATCTAATAAATGGCTCAACAGGCCATTTTTTTAAGATCACATTCAAGATTTCTAGTTGTGTAATAATTGCTCAAGGTTCATTGTTCTAACACAGGTGATCATCCACATTTCTCTCCTTTGCACCTCCCCCTTGTGTTACAGTGACCACAACTGTATTCACTCCTCGAGGTGCAGCCCAACCAGAGTACTCTACAGCCTGACCTTTTTAACTCACAATATTCTTCCAGGTTCCAGGCAATTATACTCCCCCTGCACCCATCACAGCTCCCATCATGAACCCGATGGCAGACCCTCAAGTCCAAATGCAGCAGCAGCTGCCTCAGGCTTCTGCTCATCTTCCACTACAAGCTTCATTCCAGCAGCACCCAAGCCAGCAGGTGCATCATAATCCATACCAAGCAATACCTCAGACAGGGATACAACCAACACTACAGACACCAAAGCACAGTTCAGAGGAGGCACCTGGTGCACCTACTGGGGACATTATGCAGGTGCGTAAAATATATGCATTTGGTACAAGGTTTGCTTTTGTTCTTAAACCTGTTAAATCTCTCCCCACCCCATCCCCATGGCTCAACACGCTTACCCATTGAGCAGTTAGAGCCATGTAGGCCAGGAATGTGTCAGATTCGATCTGTGGTCTGTCCTGAGTTTGCTGATCTGAATGGATAGCTAAGAGTGTTGAACCTGGCCTCAGATCATGTAGAGAAAATCAGTCAGTGTTCACATTCCTGTTGACCATGCAGAGCCTTCTCCCATCGCTGGAGGAACGTGTGTATGTATATAATACACAGTCCAGTGATCAGCATCTAAAAGGGAAATATAGGTTAATGCTTTGAGTGTAATGTTTCACTAATGCTGAATTATTAATGTACCTTCCCTCTCTGTATATCTCCAGCATTTTGTGTTTACATTTCAGACTTCCAGCACTTTTTCTCTTTTCCGTGCCCCACTATGACCCCAGGCAAGTGGCAGGAGAAGCTGACACCCTACTCAACCTGGTATATCTGAGCACTGTGTAGAGTAGAGAGGCCAGTCTGTTTACAAAGTCACTGTTGTTGCTGCCAAGCTCTTTGTGTTGAAAACTTTGTGATACATTGTGGTTCAAAAAAGATAAGATGGGTCACTACTATCTGACGAGAAGTGCACAGTATCTGATTTTTCTCCTATCAGCCAGTACAACCACTAACCACTGAGAAAATTGCCAAGAAGCCCATTCCAGAAGAGCATGCTGTTCTGAAGACCACATTTGAAGGGCTGATCCAGCGCTGTATGACTGCAGCTGGAGATCCAGTACGTACACAAGCCTATGTTATCCGACTCTATGCTGTACTGTCTATCCTGACCTGCTATCCTGCCCTATTCTTTACTGTCAGATTCTACGCTGTATTATATCTTGTATTGTCCTAGTCTATGCTGTACTATACCCTATACTATCCTATTATGTGCAGTATTAAACCCTACACTTCATTATCCTAATCTATATTGTACTTTATCTTATTCTTTACTCTGCTACCCATTACTGTTCTACCCTATGCCAGACCAGAACTTGGCTTAATATCTCAGCCAAAAAAATTGGATCCTAACAATCTCCCAGTATTGCACTGGAGTATTAGCCTAAGTTGTAGATGGTATAAAATGACCTCAGTGTATTGCAATCAACAACAAAATTACATTTATAGAGAGCCTTTCACGTCGGGAGGACGTCCCAAGGCGCTGGACAATCAGGGGTCAGGACCCAAGCATGGGGGAGGGGTAGGATAGGCGTGAGGGAAGGCAGAGAGGTGGGAGTGCGACCGAAGGCACGATCGAAGAGGAGGGTCTTGAGACCGGCCTTGAAGGAGGAAAGGGAGGAAACAGGGCGAAGGGACTGTGGGATGGAGTTCCAGAGTGTGGGGGCAGAGAGTCTGAAAACTCGGCCACCGATGGCAGGTGTACATCTTATTTTGTGGGCTAAACACTCCTTGAGATTAACTCATAGACATAGTTTGCCAATTATTTAGACGTTATTCAAGATGACTCCAGCGCTAAGGGTGCAGGTGATTTTTAAAATAGTGCTTATGTTAAACTGTTTGATCTTCTCCGGTTGCTCATTGATAAATTCATCACACGAAATGTTACTGAGCCTCACAAACCAGGATCGTCCCAGTTAGGCCCAAGGCAAGTTAGTGGGGCCACCAATTAGCCTCACTGTCCCCAAATTAGCCAAGGTTTCCCTTCCAGACAATTGTATAGTGATCCCTGTTGTAAAGCGTGTTACTGGGTCAGTCTGTGATCTTCTCTCCACCTCTCCCCAGATTGAATAGAAAGGCCCATTCTGTTCAGTAATGTTTACCTGCCATTGTAATACATTAAGATCATTTCCTCTACCATCTATACAACCTAGGCTAACACGCCAGTGCAGTACTGGTATAGTGGAGTTCTGCCAGCATGTGTTTTTCATTATTGTTCAACATGAGTCACCACCTCAGGGAGAGGAGACATTGAAGATGTCAAAAATTGGATAGAATGGGGAAGACCACGTGTGATTTAGAGTTCTATTTTGTAATTGTTGAAATAAACTGCATTTGATAACTTTAAATATTTTTTGCATCTATTCAATATAATTTGCTCTATATGCTTTTTGTGTATAGCAAACCAAGAGAAAACTGGACGACGCCAACAAGCGATTGGAATCCCTGTATGACAAGCTCCGGGACCAGGTGGTAAGTAACCTACCAGGATCCGATTACCCAGACATTACCCATTGATGCACATCCATTGACGGAAAATGTTGCCATATTCAATCTTTGCAAGAGAGATTTCAGCCAGGTATGAAGCACTGCTTAAACCATGAATTGCTCAATGGGGATAATGTCTACTTCAACCTGGTGCGAACTACAGAAACCGAGCACAGAGAGACAATGCAAGAGATTTCTAAATCAAAGCTCTACTGATAGGTTGAATAGGTAAAGGCACAACCTAATGTACAGAACTTGAAAATACTTGCAATCCATCTGGTCTGCCCTAAAGCAGCACTAAGCTATTCTAGAAGATTAAATTTTGAATCCTTATGTCTGATCTCAGTTTTGGATCAATGATTTGCCTCAGTGCCTGAGTTAAAGATAGGAAAATCGGTGACTATCAGGTGATTCCTTTCTGTGAGGTGCTGGTGTGCAGAGAGAATAAGGGTTGGTTGAAATGATATGTTGAAATGCCCGACTCAAGGCTCAGGCATGAATTGTGGCTGCTGGGGACAGAGTACTGGATTGGTACCTGCGAATCATCAATAATCCATTTCATTGGCTGTCCATTGCACAATGAAAGGCACCCGCTTCGCTGGGTAAGGTATTTATTCAGGGTTAACATAACCTTGGACTTAATTGTACATGTAAGTTCTTTTGTGGATCGGTAGATCTTCCAGGGCCGGGATAGGGAGGGGGCTTGTGAGAGAAAGCATCTGCTGTGTAATAACAGGTCATTGAGGTCATCCTAAAGAGCAGTGCCTGCTGGGTGAAGTACAGCAAAAAGCGGCTTTGATAGTGAGCCAAAGGCAAGATATGCATCACAGCTCAAGATTAGGATCAACTTGTATTAGTTTTAACACTTGCTTTTTTTCCCCCATCTTTTGCAGCTGTCACCAACCATCATTGGCGGTTTGCACAGTATTGCGAGGAGCATCGAAACCCACAACTATGCTGAGGGTTTAAACATCCACACGCACATAGTCAGCACCAGTAACTTCAGTGAAATCTCTGCCTTTATGCCAGTTCTGAAAGTGGTCCTCACCCTGGCCAATAAACTGGGTGTTTGAGGAATGATATAAAAGTGTAACCTGCAGGAAAAAAATATATATGGTACTTTGTTAAAAGTATATGTTGGTCAAACCTATGGAGGTTTAGAGTAAAGTGAGAATCTGAACAAACCAATTTAAATACCCAGCGGCCATAAGTTTCATTCCACGTTGCATCTTTTGGCTGTTTTAGCAGAGTAATCTGTAAAGAGGCAAGACATTCCAGTAATCAGGTAATCAAGCCAAGTCAATAGTGGTGGGCTTTTGTCTTTTAAATCTCTTCTGTTTTGCCTGTTAAAAATATGAATTATGTGACCTAAGTAAGGCAGATGGAATCCATACAGTATTGTAAAAATTAAGCATGCATGCATTATTGATCAAACTAAATTAGGGCAGGTTTTGTGCCATTGACGTATGGCAAACAATGGTAAAGTTTAGGACTATATCTAGCGCCAGTACAATAGAATGAAGTGGCTGAACATGCTCAATCTATAGTCAAGCCTGTGTGGGAAGGGGAGACACTTGCAACTGCTGTTTAGTCTGCAGTATTCACTGCAGGAAGCCAATTGTGGCTTCTCTTTTCTCTGTGTTCAATGCAAAATACAGACAAAAATACACCTGCAAACCACCTTATTTTAAATAAACATTAATTTATTTAACTCTATATCTGTGTCCTTTTTGGGGGATGTGGTCATTTAACCGAGTGTGGCTGTTACAGTCAGGCCTATTGATCTTTAGAAATGGCCAGTTGTCTCTATCCAACAACAAACAAAAGTCTGATCACATTACAGACCCACTTAGTGCAAAATCAGAGTACAGAAAATCACTTTGTCATGACTGATGAGAAACCTGATCGTATCTTGTAGCAGAGATAGAAAGCAAAACTATAGATCCTGGATATCTACAATTCAATCATCTAATGAAAAAGAAAGCTTTTCAGATGAGCTTTTCAGGTACCATCCTCCAAAAGAGCTGGTGGTCACAACTGAAGTGTTGACCTCTCTTTTCTGATCATGTCTTGTTTTTATAACTTTTCTATGGAGCAGGAAAAATTGGGTGCAAATCACAAGCAAGGATCTGTTGCTCAATGAGGTCCAGAGAGGATCCTGAAACTTCCAACACTTATCTCGCCTGGTGCTTGCAACCATGCTTCACTAACTCATGTCTGCCTTTTGAATCTGCATTTCCTCATATCTTAAACTCAGTGATAATTATACATCTCGCTTTTTGCTACACAGATCAAGCTGAATCTCATACTTTGGACAGTGGTCTTTGTTGGGGTTTAGATACAGCAGACGTATAACCACAATTGAGTTATGTTGCCGTAACATGGCTGGAAATCCTTCATGGTCTTAGTCTTGAGACTATAGTCTTAAATTTAAGATTGTGCTTAATTTTGGAAAAGCTTAAAAATAATTAATTTGGGAGTCAGTTTTCCACAATATCTACAAGGAACTGTTTCCAAATTCTGTACAAACTTAAATTTTAAACCAACTGATTAAGGCTGAGACCATAAGGATTATTGGGACTCTGAAGCACTTGGCTATAAACATCTGAGTTTCACTGATCTCAAGGGATTATGTTCTCACTGTCAGTATGTGCTTCCTTTCCAAAGACTAACTACTAATTGTTAATGTTTTTACAGCCTTGGTATTCAACAATGACAGTACCAGTGATGTCCTGCACACTAAACAAACATTGATTCATGTAGTAACAGAATTTGAGCAATCTTGTTACCCACATATAGAATCATCCTAAACTATGTTTCATGATCCACCAGGCAAGGGTAAGGTCACTCTACTCATATTATGTCACATAGCTCAGTTGGTAGGTTGCATTCTCTCCTTTGGAGTACATGTAAAATAACATCAGCTGAAAGGAATGACAGTTAATGAAACTCCAGAAGTGTTGAAGAGGAACAACTAAGGATATCTACAGAGATGAGGAAATTTTTTAATTGTTTTTTTCTACCAATTTTTCTCCTAATCCAAAGGTTCCATTGATACCTTACCCCCAGGTAGGTGTTCATTCATCACTTATCTTGAGCAGGAATATTGACAGGCTATTCAACTGAGGTTGGTATTACAGCCAACCAAACCTAATCCTGTTCTTGAATAAAACGCAAAATACTGCAGATGCTGGAATTTGAAACAAAAACAGGGAAAACTCAGCAGGTTCTGACGAAGGGTCGTGGACCCAAAACGTTGACTCACTTTCCTTTCTCCATAGATGCTGCCTGACCTGCTGAGTTTTCCCAGCCCCCTCTTTTTTTTCTATTCGTGTTTTTACTTAACTTCCACCTGTCTGTAACTTCCAGCACCTTCATCTGGATAAGAACATAAGAATTAGGAGCAGGAGTAGGCCATTTGGCCCCTCGAGCCTGCCCTGCCATTCGATAAGATCATGGCTGATCTTCAGACCTAACGCTAATTATCTGCCCTATCCCCATATCCCCTAATCCCTCTATTTTTTAAAAATCTATCAGTCTCAGCCTTGAAGATGTTCAAGGACTGAGCATCTACAGCCTTCTGGGGTAGTGATTTCCATGAATTCCATGAATTCACTATCCTCTGAGTGAAGAAATGTTTCTTCAACTCTGTTCTAAAAGGCTGACCCTTAATTTTAAGACTGTGACCCCTGGTTATAGATTCTCCTACCAGGGGAAACAAACCCTCAGTGTCTACTTTATCAGCCCTTTAAGAATCTTATATATTTCAATAAGATCTCCCCTAATTCTTCTGTACTCTAGAGAATATAGCCCTAGTTTATTCAGCCTATCCTCATAGGTCAGTCCCCTCATCCCAGGAACTAACTTAGTGAATCTACGCTGCACCCTCTCTAGGGCAAGTATGTCCTTTTTTAAATAAGGAGATCAAAACTGCACACAATACTCTAGGTGCGGTCTCACCAAGGCCCTATACAGTTGCAGCAAGAGTTCCCTACTCTTGTACTCTAAACCTTTTGCAATGAACGCTAACATGCCGTTCACCTTCTTAGTTGCTTGCTGCACCTGCAAACTAACTTTTTGAGACTGGTGTATAAGGACACCCAAATCCCTCTGAACACTAACACTATCTAATCTCTCCCTCTCTAGAAAATAATCTGTTTTTCTATTTTTTCTACCTAGGTGAATAACTTCACACTTCCCCACATTAAATTCCATCTGCCACCTACTCGCCCACTCCCCTAGCCTATCTATATCCCATTGCAATCTTTTTGCATCATCCTCAGAGCTTATTCTCCCACCTAGTTTAGTGTCATCCGCGAATTTAGATACGTTACATTCAATGTCCTGGTCTAGATCATTGATGTAAATAGCTGAGGCCTAAGCACTGATCCTTGTGACATCTTGCCAATTCGAGAATGACCCATTTATCCCATCTCTGTTTTCTACCCGTTAGCCACTCTTCAATCCATGCTAATATCTTCCCATTAATCCTGTGGGCCTTAACCTTGTGCAATAGCTTTTTGTGTGGCACTTTGGCAAATGCCTTTTNAAAATATAAATATACTACATCTACTGGTTCCCCCCTATCTAACCTGCTAGATACATCTTCAAGAAACTCTAAGAGGTTAGTTAAGCATGACTTCCCTTTTGTAAAGCCATGTTGACTCTGCCTAATCTTGTTATGGTCTTCCAGGAATCCCATAAGGACATCTTTAATTAAGGGCTCAAGAATTTTCCCTACCACTGATGTCAGACTAACTGGTCTATAGTTGCCCATCTTTTCTCTCCCACCCTTCTTAAATAGCGGTGTTATATTTGCAATCTTCTAATCAATGGGAACCGTTCCAGAATCCAGAGAATTTTGGAAGATCATAGACAAGCCATCCACTATCTCAGTAGCCACCTCTTTTAAAACCCTAGGATGTAGGCCATCAGGTCCAGGAGATTTATCAGTTTTAAGACCTGACAATTTACCTAAAACCATTTTTTTACTAATATTAATTCCCCCAAGTTGTTCGCTAACATTGTCTTTTTGGTTCCCTTCTATTCTTGGTAGGTTCAGTGTCTTCTAAAGTGAAGACAGTAGCAAAGTACTTGTTTAATGACTCTGCCATGTCTTTGTCCCCTACTATAATTACCCCCGTCTCTGCCTGTAGCAGACCCACATTTACCTTTGACAGCCTCTTCCTCTTTATATATTTATAAAAACTCTTGCAGTCTGTCTTTATGTTCTTCGCTAGTTTGCCCTCATATTCCATTTTCTCCCTCTTAATCACTTTTTTGGTTCTCCTTTGTTGATCCCTAAAGTTCTCCCAATCCTCAGGTTTACTACTCATCTTAGCTGTTTTATAGGCTTCTTCCTTTAACTTTATACTTTCCCTAACTGCTCTAGTTAGCCACGGTTGGGCCACCTTTACCGTGGCATTCTTATTCCTCAAAGGAATACATACTCACTGGAGATTTTGCACTATCTCCTTAAACGTCTGCCATTGCTGGTCTACTGTCGAATCCTTAAGTCTAATTTCCCAGTTTATTTTGGCTAAATCCTCTCTCATACCAACAAAATTGGCTCTACTTAAATTTAAAACCTTTGCTTCAGACTTAACTGCTTCTCTCTAACTTAATGCTAAATTCCATCATATTATGATCACTTTGCCCTAGAGGAGCCTTCATTTCTAGTTTGCTGATCAGCCCTGCTTCATTGCACAAAACAAGGTCTAATATGGCCTGTTCCCTGGTTGGCTCCTCTGCATACTGATCTAGATAATTATCCCTAATACATTCTATAAACTCTTCCTCTATCATACTTTTCCCAATTTGGTTGTCCCAATCTATGTGCAGATTAAAATCACCCACAATTAATGTTTTTCCTTTACTACATGCTCTGCTAATTTCCTGATTTATATCTTGAGAGATACTGTGACTGCTGTTCGGGGGTCTATAAACTACTCCCACAAGAGTTTTCTGCCGCTTGTTACGTACCTCTACCCATACTGACTCTACTTCCTGCTTTTCTGATTTAAAATTTTTCATCTCTACTGTTTTTATCCCATCCTTTATTAGCAGGGCCACCCTCCTCCTCGTTTACCACATTGCCTATCTTTTCTATACGCCACATACCCTGGAATATTTAGCTCCCACCCTTGATCTCCCTTTAACCATGTCTCGATGATGGCTACCAGATCATACCCGTTTGTTTCTATTTGTGCATTTACTTATCTATCTTGTTTCGAATGCGTCACGCATTCAGATATAGCACCTTTAATTCTGACTTCGGGCTATTAGTCCTATTCACCAGTACCCTATCCTTGGGCTTTCTTTCCCCGCATGACACACTTTGCTCATTTCTCTGGTTAATCTGCTCTCCCACTTTCATCGGTCCTAATTTTAATTGTGACAGATTACAAGTGATCAAATTTACCACCCACCCCCTTACTAGTTTAAAGCCCTGTCTACCTCCCTATTTATTTGTGTTGCCAGGACATTTGTCCCAGCCCTGTTTAAGTGGAGTCCATTCCTTTGGAATAGCTCCTGTCTCCCCCAATACTGGTGCCAGTGGCCTATAAAGTGAAACTCCTGCCCTCCACACCATTCTTTTAGCCAGGTATTCAGTTACTTAATTTTTTTTTGCCTGTACCAATTTGCCCCTGGCTCAGGTAATAATCCCAATATTAATACCTTCGAAGTTCTACTCTTCAGCTTAACTCCCAATTCCCAGAACTTGTTTCTCAACTCGTCCCTACCTGTCCTACCTACATCATTGGTCCCTAATTGAATCATAGCTATTGGATCCACTCCCTCCTGCTTCACATTTTTCTCCAGCCCAGAAGTGACGTCCTTCACCCTAGCCCCAGAAAGGCAACAGAGTCTTCTTGTCTCCCTGCTACAGCTGCAGAAAAGCGCATCAGTCTTCCTGACTGTCTCATCCCCAATTACCACTATATTCCTTCTGACTATTCCCCTTTGTGTGGCCTCCTGTATAGAGGTGTTGGGGTAAGTTTGCCCATCTTCCTCACAGACTTCCTTGTCCACACAGGTTGCAAGTATTTCATACCTTTTGGACAAGCCTGGGGTTCCTCTGCCCCTCTCTTTCGGGTCCCCTTATGTGCCTGTCTGACCGTCACCCAGTCCTGTCCGTGGTTGGCAACGGAATGTTCCCTGGGACTCGTGGGAGTGTCTGGCTCCAGGGTGAAACTGTCCAGGAAGCTCTCCCCATCTCTAATGCTGTGCAGTGTCTCCACCTGAGACTCCAGCTCAGCTATTCTCAGCTGGAGCTTCCTCAGTTGCAGACATTTACTGCAGATGAAGTCGCCCAGGCTCAGGTTGCCGTCCATCAACTCCCACATACCTCACACATCACCCTCCAGGTCATTCTCTCCTCTCTCTTTATCCCTATGTTATTGTCATTAGAAGATATACTACAACCTTACACCTAATTCCCACTCTGACCCAATTCCTTCTCACTCTGGCCTCACCTCATTCTGGGCTCTCTGCTTGAGTAAGGCTCTAGCGGCTATCCACTTTTTATACCCTCTGGATGCAACCAGTTTCCAATTGGTCAGCAGTAAGTTAGAATTAACACCAAATCAAGTGATTAATTAGTATATTGCTTGTTATTGGTTAAGTCTAACTCAAATTAACTACAGCTGCTCCCTGTAGAGTTTCACCACAAGACCAATCTACCAACGGTATCAACAGTTTAAACAGTTTTTAGCAGCACAACACTTGAACACTCACGATAGCAGTTCCCACAGCAATTCCCACTCTCACCCAATTCCTTCTCACTCTGGCCTCGCCTCACTCCGGACGTAGCTCACTCTGGGCTCTCTGCTCCTAATAATGGGGCAGTGGGCATTCAGACACCCTGATTTATCACATCATCATAATAATAATAATCCTTTCATTTGATATAGCGCCTTTTCACACCTTCAAGACGTCTCAAACCACTTCACAGAATATATTGTAAAGTGAATTGACTGTAGATTTTGTGGGTGAAAAGTGGCAGCCAATTGCACACAGCAGTATCCCACAAACTGTCATGGATTGAGGGGCCAAATTATTTTTATTTTGAAGGAATTCTCACTCCCGGAAACCAACTGACTAACAACCAGGTTCCTACTTACTGCTAGGTAAACAGGCATGTGGAGTAAGGAAACTTGCCCAATGTTTCGCCCTGCCAGGAATCAAACCCAGATCCTCTCACTTGTGAGGCGAATGCTCTAACCACTAAGACTACAGGACTCCATAATCTTGAAAACCCATTATTTGATCACCCCTTAAACCTCTAAGCTCTAGTGGAAACAACTCTAACTCAATTAATTTCTTTCCTTCAACCAATTTTAAAATAATTGGTAAGATTGCTGAAAATGTGTGGGTAGGGAATGGTTATGAAAGCACATAAAGACACCCTTGTCTTTGGCACATCTTCTGTTGGCAAAACAGCATATTCATAGGGAAGGGGGGTGGAGATAGGGATGGGGGCACGGTGATGGGGTGGAGGTAGGGATTCTTCCCACTCAGCTCCCGTTAACTCTGCATGCCAAAGCCCTACCAGATAAGATGATCCTAGCTGGACAAGCAGCTTGCCAGACATTGCTTTCAATGGCAAGCTACACAGTTTTAGCTGGTTAGACTGCAGCAGTACCCCCAACACACATTCTGGGGTCCTCAAGCCTTGGTTCTCGCCGATTTGATCTTAATCCTCAACAGCATTAGGATTAGGTAAATAGGGTGGATCCCTCCAGGGATTCTATTCCAGACAGTGACATTTCCATGTATAGATGGCATACATATGTAGAACTTCACTCTGGTGTGAATACTCAAGCATGGTGATGGGTTTCCACATGACCATTAAAAAAAAGTATAGGTATGGATTGGAATAAAGACTGGTTTGCTGACAATTCATTGCATATTCTCATAACTCTGGGAGAATTGACCCCCTCCTCCCAACATTCCCCTTCACACTTCTAGTCAAAATCTTAAATGAAACACTCTCTTGTCCTGGAATCATCCACAAGTAGAAATAGTTCTTCGCCATTTATCAGATTAAACCATTTAATTATCTTAAGTACACTCTCGATTGAAGCGTTGTGACAAGTGTCTGAAGTACATTGTCTTTTTCCCCAACAACAAATTACATTTGTATAATGCATTTCATGTCGGGAGGAAGTCCCAAACTGAGTTCTACCACCGGTCCTACCCACAAGTACTGATGGGTGAGGTTCTTCTATTTAAATAGCAGCTTCACCCAACCTCCACTCTCACAGAGACAGATTGAAGTCTGCTGCGATTGAGCTGTCTCATCAACACAAATTGTTTTTCTTTGATAAGAAATCAGTCATTTCCATGTGTATGGAGGGAGGGGGGCCGGGGTTAGGAAATCAGCAATGTTTATTGCTGGTATTCAACCAAAATGAAAATCTGAATTAATGTTTGAGTAGGTGAGGGGCAATGATGATCTGAGCCAAAATGTTCCACCAAAGGTGGCTTTGCCTGGGCTCTCTGGCTGGGGACTACTTTGGGTGACCAGGGTGGCCAGAAATTAAAATACATCTCTAGCCCAAAGTCAACCAAATAGTTAGCCCAAAAATAGCCCAATATGTGTTGCCTTCTATGGGTAGCAGAGTGACCAATTTAGGTTAGTGCTTTTGAAACTGTGTAAGAAAGGATCTTCAAAGGAAAAATAAATTGCAGGTATAATTTAAAATTTAGGCACCCGCCCAGGGCGTTTTTACCCCTGTACAGTGCAACAAAACCCGCCCAATTGTGGCCACAGCGGGTGAGGCGGCTGATGGAGGAAGCACTTTGCTTATTTGGGTCAGTTTTCTGCATCAGCCCTTCCGCTGCACCAAAGCCAAGACAGACCGTCTGCTGCACCAGACACAGCTAACTGCGCGTCATTTCCATTTATATATAAAAAGATAACCCCTTACACATCGCAACAGTAAAATATGTTAAAACAAACACAATCCAATGATTCAAAGTGAAGCCCCAATTCAGAATCTCAATTGGGAACGAGAGGGGATCAAACGCTTCCAATAAACTCAAAAAGAGAAAAGCACGTATCAAAATGCAATGAGCAGTGCACGTTTACTGCTGTGCACATCGAATACCAAAACCCATTTTGCTTTAAACCTCACAGAGAAAGGGGGGGAAGCACGCAGGCTGCAAACATTCAAGACTGCTCACAAACCAGATTCCACCTTGAAATCGACAGAATATTCAAAAGCACAGCTGGGTGCTTGGCTTTGCAGCAAATGGATGATGCAAAACAAATGAGTTTCAAATGCATCCAATTCACACCAGCTGCTCATATTAAAATCCAGCTCATTTTAAACCACCCACCTTCACTTTGCAAACCATCCAGCGGGTCGTTTGCCAGCTAGGTTACACATTCTGCATATTGCATGAAAAAAACACACGCCAGAAATGAACAGGAAACACAGTTCCCTGAATAACAGCCCCTATTCATAACTCGTCGAGCTGTAGATCTGATCAGTGCATTTATTTCCAAGCCTGTGACATCAGCGCAATAATAATAATAATAATAATCCTTGCATTTGCTATAGCGCTTTTCACATCGGGAGGACGTCCCAAAGCGCTTCACAGAACACACTGTAAAGTGAATTGACTGTATATTTGTGGGCGAACGCGGCAGCCAATTGCGCACAGCAATGTCCCACAAACAGTCGTAGATTGAAAATGACCAATTTATTATTGTTTTGTTTTGGAGGGATTATTTAATAAATGTGAAATTTAGCGGATTAAAAGCCTGAAAGAAAAAAAATATGTTTGCAGCTCTCGTTTTTTTTATTGTGGGTTGTTTTAATTTGGGTTCACAATGGATTCAAAATAAAAAGCGAATACAAATTAAGGATCCGATGAAATGAATCCCAAATTGTGCATCCGAAAACAGGACGCATTGTCAAATGCATTCGAATAATTTTTTTTTAAAACATCACAGATACAGCAAATCATATTTGAATAATTTGAAGCCCGATTGGCCTGACTGCTGTCTTGCTCTTGATGCATTAACTCACGTTGATGCTCTCCAGCTTCACACACCAATGCACAATTGTATCACATCTCGCACGTCAATTGGGGGGAAAATGACCCAGATTTGCACAATGTCATGTCTGAGCTGGAGATTTTGCAGTGCTGTAAGACACTTCTGGAAAATTTGATTCTGGAAGGCAGTCAAGCTGGCTTCTTTGATATCAGTCAAAAAGAAGGAAAAATGAACTTCTCATTATAACTGCATCCTATTATAAAGTTACTCAACACTAACTGTGGGATATTGATGTGTGCCACTGGCTGCAGCGTCTCGCCCACAAAATACATGGTCAATCTACTTTACAGTGTATCCTGTGAAGCGCTTTGAGATGTCTCAACTACGTGATAAGGTATTATATCAAATGCAAGGATTAGTATTAATAATGTTATTATAAATAATTAATATGATCAATCTCCTCATGTGTTGGGCCTTAGTAAATAAAAAAAAACATTCTCTCTCCTCCCTCCACAGACTCCACTGGCCCAACAATAAGTCAGTGTAGGCTGAAGAACACAACCCCCCTCAACAATGGATTTGGTTCTCTAGAACATCAGGACTGTCCTTTAAAGGTCCTTCTGCCAAACCAAAGGCAGATATCCATCAAATCACTGATGTGGAAACTTTAAGGCTTGTGACCACAGCTGCTGGAAGGTGTTCCCTGGAATCCAGGATCATGAACACATGCTCATAAATCTAGGGCAATGGGTAGGGATGGTGTCCTAGCTGTGGGCAGGAGTACATTGGCAATGCTGCCAACGCATTCACGCTGAGCTGTACTGCTCACCAGGAGGTCTGCAGGCAGGTCTGCAGGGAGTTCTGTTGGCTGACCAACAAAATACATTTTCTTGAGTGAATTTTCAATCAAGAAAAAAACTGAAAACACACGACTGATCGAACACAGACTTACCTGGACTTGTGGGAATATTCGAGGAGCTGCGTCTTGACGGCCCCATGGGCCACTTCTGGTTGGCCACCACTGATCTGCGGCTTGGGATCCCCCATGCAGAGGGGTAAGCAGCTGCTTCTCAAGCTCCACGCTTCCAACTGGTGGAACCATCGCTCAATGGGTAGGGGATGGTGTTGTCAATGCTGCCAATGCATTTCACTCTGAGCTGTACTGAGCTGCTCACCCAGAGGTCTGAATGGAGTTCCTGGTATTTGCTATCTATCCAGTGAGGGCTATGCTTATTGGATATCAAATAATGAGCCAGTGACTATTCTCCTTGCATTGAGATAATCAGAGTCTCCTTGAAGCTGAGCTGACACTAAGTAGGTGACATGCCTGGCAACAGAATATCGGAATCAAGTCAACTCTCTGGTGTCAGTGAATCAGTTGTCAGGTTCTTCAGCCTTGTGAATCTGCAGTCCTCCAGCACAGCTGATCTCAGCCCAGCCAACCTACCTTATTGGCAGGTTGGATTTGGAGTGGCAGACCATTCATGAGGGTGGGGAAGGTTGGGATTCTTCTCACCCAGGTTCTGTTAACCCTACAAAGCAAAGCTCTGACAGGATGGTGGTCCTAGCTGGACAAGCAGAAAGCTTGCCAGATAGTGATATCAATGGCAAGCTTCGCTCTTGCCATTGTAAACAAATACTCTCCTGATTTATGTAAAATGGCTAAATCTCTCCAGGAAAAAAGTACCCATTCCATTCCAGGTACAGGAAAATGTCCATGTATAGGTTGTATATATATATGGTTTGTTCCCTTGTGTGTCAGACACCTGGCTGACCCCTAAAAAGTAAAGTTGGTATTATGTCAATCTATTGCTTTAAAGAACCATTGACACCTGAATGAGTTAACACAGGTTTGTCGTTTCCTTTTAATAAAAGCAAGAAGGGAGGAGAAGGTACTCCTGCAAAACATTTAACTACATGATCAAAATTGCATGATCAAAACTTAATCTACTTGTCAAATCGTGCTCAATAGACACCATTGTGAGTGCATTCAAGCTGTCCTAGATCATCGTGGATCTGAGCGAGTTTTTGATGAGATTCATCTTTGAGAACGAGAGTTCACCACAGACTATTACTGGTTATGTTAAGAAAGTACAAAGAACAACAGCCACATTTGGAAATGTTGATTCCACCAAGTGATTCTGAGCCTTATACTTTAGCATTTCATGCAGAGTTTTCTCTGATGCAGTGTTTTTTGATGCAGACAGCGCCACTGAGATAGGCTTTATTGCTGCTAGACATGGTCCTGCTCTCCACATTACGTCTTACCTGGTTTAAACTCCTGCAGATATGACAGTGACTAAGGAAGCTATAAGAAAATTTAGGAGGAACTATTACATGTGGAGCGGCGTGAGATTGTGGAACTTGGTGGTTGAATCAGATGTTGTGGATGCATTCAAGATGAAGCTAGACCTTCACTTGAGGAAGAGCGGAATAGAAGTGTGTGGGAGGAATGGGTGAAGATTTGTGTGTAGTAAAACACCAGCATGAACTGGTTGGGCTAAATGGTCTGTTTCTATGCTGTACATTTATTTGTAAATCTTTGTTGAGGCTGACACTCTAATGCAGTCTTTGAGGTGTGCTGCATTGTTGGAGGTGCTGTTCTTCAGATAGGACGTTAAACTAAGGTCTGTCTATTTGTTTGGGTGGATGTTATAGATCCCATTGGGTCTAATCAAAAGGAAATGTTTCCCAGAGTCCTGGCCACTAATCCCCCAGATAAAATGCGTGATTTACATCATGACTGTGGGATATTGCAGTGCACAAATTGGCTGTTGAGTTTCTCCCACAAATACATCACTACACTTTACCTTAAATCCTGTGAAGCACTTTGAAATATCCTCCCAAAGTGAAAGGCACCATATTATTTCAGGGGTTATTATTATTATTTAAACCTTTATATTAGGAAATACTATATGCCATTTGCATAAGTCAGTTATATATTCACTGTTTATGTTCATTTTATGAACAGTTCATTTTATTTCTAGAACAAACGGCATATTCAGTACCTCTTTACTAGTTCCTCTTTACTAGTCCCAGGACCTTGGGATGTCCTCCCAACTTGAAAGGCTCTATACAAATGCAATTTTGTATTGTATTAACTATTATTTACCATATTATCAGTCATACCTTCCTCCTGTCTCCATGTTCGGTGATCCATACTCTCTCTGTAAAGCGCTTCCAGACATGATCCCACAATAAAGCCATTACTGTATATAATTGCAAGCTGGTTAGCCAAAGAAAATCATTATGATTTTGTTCTTTACTCTGCTTCACGTGTTATTGATCTTGTGAGTGGGAAAGGAGAAAAGCTAGCTGGAAACAGTAAAAATTATACACAGTACATGGATCATGAGAGCACTGCACTCTCAGACTGAGGGAGACAGAAGACTGACAGAACTCCTACCAATGGCACTCAAGCTGTTGGCTGATGGGTACACAATGGGCACACAAACAGTTCTCCTGACCTGTGATGGTGAGGAGACTCTACTAATGATTTTACCTCCCCCCACCACTGTCAAGAAGAAGCATGGAGGGTTTGATGATACAGGCGAGGCAATGAACATTTGGGGGTGGTGGTGGGGGTATCATAGTCTCTCAGATGCATAGTCTTGCGTTGATTCATTCATAAAATCAGCAACTTCAACCATTTATTTTGCAAATTTTCTTGGAGAAATTTTACGGGCATTTATGGGGCTGAAAGAGCGCCAATTGGGAAAACGTGAATGGCATCTTGTCAGCAGAAAGGGATCTCCGGACATAAAGTGCCTTTCCTGCTGGGGACTCCAATACAAACCCATCAGAACCCAGCTCCAGAACAATGTTGTGCCTTTCCAGGCTTCAGTTTTTCCCCAAAAGTACTTGACATAATCTTGATTTTTTCCCTATTTTGTCTCAGGCAGCAGTGTTTATATAGTATCAATCAGGCCAAATATGCCAGCAATAGGGTCTAAGGACATCAGCACTCTATGTGAAGCCCACAGAAGTCAGTCAGTGGCCTTTTAAGATTGAACTTGGTTTAACATGCAAAGAGGATTACTCTGGCTCAATGTAAGAAGTTCAGGAAATTCTGCATAATTGATATCTTAAAAGCTGCAGATTCCAGTGATTTAAAGATTCATTTCTCAGTATCAGCTATGTTCCATCAATTAATCAAGGTATTTAAAGTACTTAAGCCACCAACATTATTGTTCCCCACAAGATTTCTTTCCCTCCCCTTCATTCCTGAATACATTTAGATTTGTTTTCTTATTATTCTTGTAATAATCTTGCAGTAATGTCGTGAAATAATTCTTGCATTTAATATCATGGCTAGAATGTCAAAACATCTCAAAGAGTTCACAGGTAATTTGTGCATAGTAATGTCCCACAAACAGTCATGAAGAGAATGATCAATTTATCTAGACAGGAGGAGTGCATTGGAAAAATTGAGGCATAAGGTGTTAAAAGTATGATTGAGAGTTTCAGCAGCGTTTAAAATAAGATAGATTTGAAGCAATTCAGTAAGATTTGAAGTAAGTAAGATAGGAAGTGATCCGCGTTAGGACTAGGTTGTGCCTCATGAATTGACTGAAATTCTTTTAGGAAGAAACTAGATTAGTGTGAATAACAGGCTAGAAAAACTCTCATCAGGAAAGTGGTAGCGTTAGTTAGGATGTATGTGATGCCTCACTGCAGGAAATAGCACCTCGAGATATGAAGTATATTTCCCACAGGAACCCCACATATGTCATACTAACTCCCTAGGGCTTGACTCCAACCTGAGATAATAATATAATAATAATCCTTGCATTTGATATCTCACTTTATCACATCGTTGAGACCTCTTAAAGCGCTTCACAGAATATATTATAAAGTGAATTAACTGCGTATTTTATGGGCAAAACGCAGCAGCTAATTGTGCGCAGTATTGTCCTACAAATAGTCGTGGATTGAGTGACCAAACTATTATTATTGTTTTATTTTATATTTTTTGGAGGGATTATTACCCCTGGAAAGCAATTTGACAGTCGACTAGCAATTTGACAGTCGACTACTTACTGCTGGGTAAACAGAGGTGTGTGGAGTAAGACAATCTGCCCAAGATTTTGTCCTGCCCTGGAATCGAACCCGGGTCCTCTCGCTTGCGAGGCAAGTACTCTAACCAATACAGGACTGCACCTTGGAGATCACCTTGGAGCCAAGGTCTAGCAAGTCAGCATGATGTACATAGGGGTTCCCTGCAGGAGATGCACTTTATGTTTTTCCCTGTGATGAGTTTCTTTCCTGAGAATGGATTTTTTCAAGCCCATGGTTTATTTGGATTCTCAGAAGATACTTGGTAGAGTTCTATTTATGAGATGTTTAAAGAATAGAACGACGGAGCTAACAGCAAATTGTCCTGCTGGATTAAAATTGTTAGGAATAGAAATACAGTGGATAAATAGAAAAAGATCAGTCTGCAGTTGGTTGTGTTGTGCTGAAGTCTGTTCTGGGTCCCCTGCAGTTTATGCTATTCATAAATTATACAGCTGAGTAATAATAATAATACGGCAATAACAGTTCGAGTTCATATAGCACTTGCCGTGTAAAAATAAACATCACAAAATGCTTTAAAAAACATAATTGTTTAGGAATGAAAATGACTGCTGCTATGGCAAACATGGAAGCTAATCCGTGCCAGCCATGCCCCATAAACAATATGGGATGAGAAGCCAATTAATTTGAACTTGAATTGAGAAGTTAAGGTTGTTTTCACTAAGGATGGGAGAGTTAAGTGGTGATCTGATAAAAGGATTTCAAGATTATAAAGGATTGCAATAGGGTAAAAAGTAATAAATTATTTCCGCTGATCAGCAAGTCAGTAATAGGAGAGGACAATTTATATATATAATTTATAAAGGGAAATAAAGGGGAGATTAGAAAACACTTCCTTGCATAGACGGCAGTTGGAATATGCAATTTTCTGCCACAAACTTTAGTTGAACTAATGTAAGTGAGCAATTGTATTTGGAGGATTGTTGGCCAGGACACTAGGAGAAGCTTCATTTTCTTTTCAAATAATGTCATGGATTTTATTATAAAAATAATAGCAGCATATCTTCACCATGTCCAGCCCTAGCGTAAACAGAGTACCTGAATTAACCTAACAATGTAACTAAATATATCCACTGAACAATCTGTACACACTTCGATATTGACATAAAGACTAGATGGTAGGAACATCAACCAGCAAAAGTAACATCAAAAGGTAACATTACAATAATCTGGGACTCACAAGTACTGTACATACACATAGAACAGTTATCTGTAATAAACCAGATATCATTAAAAAAAATTGTACATACAGTATCATTGATATGGCCATTCCAAGTCACTACAACACCTGAAATAAGGAACGAGAGAAGATGAGCAAGTATGTTAACGTACAAATTGAACACAGACCCATGTGGCAGTACAAGACAAGCAAAGTTGCTATAATCATTCATGCAAATGGGACTGTTAATAAGATGATTCAGAAATGGCTTGACAAGATACCCAGTGCACAAAATGGGAAGCTTGAATACACAAAGAAAAGTACATCCATTCAAGCATAACGTGGCAGTAGTATTGGTCTGGATTGACTGACCCATCATTGAAAACCACTCAGAAACTATCTCTACAGAGTGATCTAAACTGCAGTAACATAATAATAATAATGCTCACACATGTAATGTTACAAGTGGAAAGTGGAAGCGGGCTGTTACTTCCAGGTGGGGTTCAGCAATTCTGGATACTCTCTTTTGTCAGCTCTGATAATGGGTCACAATACAACACAATAACATTTACATTTATATTGCGCCTTCCAAAGAGCTTCATATAGTTGGTTGAGCAACCAACCTGAGGAGATGAGATCTGAAGAGAATGGGAGGAGAAGTGACCAAAAACACAGTCAAAGGGGGGGGTGGGCTTTGAAAATCGGGAGGGAGTGGGGGAGTCAGAGGGACTAAGGGACAGAGTTACTCATCTGGTTTTAAACACAAATCTATTTTTCTCTTTCAGAAGCTCACTGACATATGTGGATTTCCAGCGTTTCTGTTTCATATTTTGGATTTCCAGGATCACAGCTTTTGTTTGGGTCGAACAATGGATAGACTGAACAGTATTTGTTGGGCAGGGAATTATATTAAACAAGTAGCTCAGGGAAATTTCTAGGCTGAGTCAAGAATTTGTTTTATAATAATAATCCTTGCATTTGATATAGCGCATTATCACAAATTTGAAACATCTCAAAGTGGTTCATAGAACATACTATAAAGTGAATTGACTGTGTGTTGGAATATTCTTCTTGAATCAAGAATTCTACACCTGGGAACAAACCCGACATATTACAATTCTACATGTGGCTCACATTTGTTCTTTGATAGCATATCCCTTTATGCTTACACATTGTCAAAAAGAAAAATGGTTGCATAATATACCAAATGTATCAAATGAAGAACTCTGCTCTTTTCAGTCACTTGCGCAAAGCAGATTTAGAAACTATAATTCCGTGAGATACTGGATAGCATTTTTGGGTTCTGCGACGTATAGATGCAATCCATCACAATTCTATTCGTATTCATCTTTTGAGGAGCAAGGACTTTTAACAACAACAAATTGCACCTATTTATTCAATAGGTTCTTTAACATTTTTTCCCCACGAGTTGTGACATTGCAATAAAAACAACAACAACCGGATGTAGGGGAGAAGGACAGTTGGAGGTTGAATTGAACTTCTAGATTACGCATTGGTTCAGTGAGTCTGAGGGAGAGGGAGGGAGGTTGAGGAGCTCAGATCCGCAGGAGTGAAGATGTTGACGGGAGCCAAGGAGAATGGCTTTGTCTTGTCCACATTCAGCTACAGGCCCTGATGTCTGCCAGACAAGCTGATAGAACATTGGTGGACCTGGAGTTGGTACTGGAGGAGGAAAAATAGACTTGTGTGTCATCCGCAGACATGTGGAAGTTTACCCCGTGTCTGCGGATGACATCGCCAAGAGGAAGTATACAGATGAGGAAAAGAAGAGGGCCAATGATGGAGCCCTGGGGTACCCCGTAGGTGACCGGGCGGGGGGCAGGAGGAGAAACCATTTGCTGAGATGAAGTGGAGGCGGTTGGTTAAATAGGACTCGAATCATGCGAGTGTGGTTTCATTAAGGTGGATGAGGGAGGAGAGGCGGTGGAGGAGGATGGCGTGGTCGACTGTGTCGAACGTGGCAGAGAGATTCGGAAGTTAGCATCCACAAAACACTAACTATTGCATGCACTCTTATACACAGTATCAATAAGCCAAAACATATTGGTCGTTTCACCTTCAACAGGGATAACCCTGGATCTGGACCCAGTAAATACCTGGGTTGGGAGAACCTTTGCTCTGTATCCTCTATTGTGATTTTCCAGACTTCTTCCCCATAGCAAAACAAACTAACAGAAGACCTGCTTCAAAATTAACGACGACAACAACTTGCACCTATATAATGCCCTTCACATGGGATAGCGTCTCAGATCACAAAAAAAATTGAGGCTGAATTCAAGAATTTGCCTAATTCTGTACACTCTGAAATGCTATGTTATTAGAGTAAATCGAGACCCAGATGTAATTTCTACCCCTTGGGGCCCAATAATGGGAAAGCTTCCAATCATATCTACTTCAGGGAGGCCAGAGCAGAGTGCTGTCTATTTGCACTTATATATCTGGGTAGAATTCTGCTCACTGCCATCAAATGCTGGTGATGTAATTAATGTGACGAAGGAGCTGATAAGACGGTAGCAACAAAATTACCAGCAAGATCTTCTGTGTGGCATAACACTGTACAGAGATCTGGTACTGCTCTGTGTGTGTGTGTGTGTGTGTGTGTGTCAGAGATCTGGTGCTGCTCTGTGTGTGTGTCAGTGATCTGGTTGCTGTGGTGATGTGGTTGATGTGTGTGTGTGTCAGTGATGTGGTTGATGTGTGTATGTGTCAGTGATGTCGTTGATGTGTGTGAGTGTCAGTGATGTGGTTGGTGTGTGTGTATGTGTCGGTGATGTGGTTGATGTGTGTGTGTATGTGTGTGTGTGTTTGTCAGTGATGTGGTTGATTTGTGTGTGTGTGTGTGTGTGTGTGTCAGTGACGTGGTTGATTTGTGTGTGTGTGTGTGTGTGTGTCAGTGACGTGGTTGATGTGTGTGTGGGTGTGTGTGTCAGTGATGTGCTTGATGCATGTGTGTGTGTGTGTGTGTGTCCGTCATGTGGTTGGTGTGTGTGTGTCAGTGATGTGTGTGTGTGTGTGAGAGTGATGTGGTTGGTGTGTGTGTGTCAGTGATGTGGTTGATGTGTGTGTGGGTGTGTGTGTGTCACTGATGTGCTTGATGTATGTGTGTGTGTGTCAGTGATGTGGTTGGTGTGTGTGTTTGTGTCAGTGATGTGGTTGGTGTGTGTGTTTGTGTGTCAGTGATGTGGTTGATGAGTGTGTGTGTGTGTGTGAGTGATGTGGTTGGTGTGTGTGTCTGTGTCGGTGATGTGGTTGATATGTGTGTGTGAGTGATGTGGTTGATGTGTGTGTGTGTTAGTGATGTGGTTGATGTGTGTGTGTGTGTCAGTGATGTGGTTGATGTGTGTGTGTGTCAGTGATGTGGTTGATGTGTGTGTGCTCCCATCAACTCCATCCCCCAGTGCCTTCGCCGCTTCCTCCCTTTCCTCCTTCAAGGCCGGTCTCAAAACTTTTCTCTTTGACCGAGCCTTCAGCTCCCCTCTCGACTCTCTTCCCCCTCCTCGCTCCCTCCCTTCCCTCCCCTCACCCTGACCATTTCCCCCCTCCTCGCTCCCTCCCCTCACCCTGACCATTTCCCCCCTGCTCGGGTCATGACCCAACTGTGCAGCGCCTTGGGACGTCCTCCTGACGTGAAAGGCGCTTTATAAATGGAATCTTGTTGTTGTTGTTGTGTGTGTGTCAGTGATGTGTGTGTGTGTGTAAGTGATGTGGTTGGTGTGTGTGTGTGTGTGAGTGATGTGGTTGGTGTGTGTGTGAGTGATGTGGTTGATGTGTGTGTGTGAGTGATGTGGTTGGTGTGTGTGTGAGTGATGTGGTTGGTGTGTTTGTGTGTGTGTGAGTGATGTGGTTGATGTGTGTGTGAGTGATGTGGTTGGTGTATGTGTGAGTGATGTGGTTGATGTGTGTGTGTGAGTGATGTGGTTGGTGTGTGTGTGTGAGTGATGTGGTTGGTGTGTGTGTGTGTGTGAGTGATGTGGTTGGTGTGTGTGTGTGTGTGTGAGTGATGTGGTTTGTGTGTGTGAGAGTGATGTGATTGATGTGTGTGTGTGAGTGATGTGGTTGATGTGTGTGTGTGAGTGATGTGGTTGGTGTGTGTGTGTGTGTGAGTGATGTGGTTGGTGTATGTGTGTGTGTGTGAGTGATGTGGTTGGTGTGTGTGTGTGTGAGTGATGTGGTTGATGTGTGTGTGTGAGTGATGTGGTTGGTGTGTGTGTATGAGTGATGTGGTTGTGTGTGTGTGTGAGTGATGTGGTTGGTGTGTGTGTATGTGTGTGAGTGATGTGGTTGGTGTGTGTGTATGTGTGTGAGTGATGTGGTTGGTGTGTTTGTGTGTGTGTGAGTGATGTGGTTGATGTGTGTGTGAGTGATGTGGTTGGTGTATGTGTGAGTGATGTGGTTGATGTGTGTGTGTGAGTGATGTGGTTGGTGTGTGTGTGTGAGTGATGTGGTGTGTGTGTGTGTGTGTGAGTGATGTGGTTGGTGTGTGTGTGTGTGTGTGTGATGTGGTTGGTGTGTGTGTGTGAGTGATGTGGTTGGTGTGTGTGTGTGTGTGAGTGATGTGGTGTGTGTGTGTGTGTGAGTGATGTGGTGTGTGTGTGTGTGTGAGAGAGAGTGATGTGGTGTGTGTGTGTCTGTGTGAGAGTGATGTGGTTGGTGTGTGTGTGTGTGTGTGAGTGATGTGGTTGGTGTGTGTGTGTGTGTGTGAGAGTGATGTGGTGTGTGTGTGAGAGAGTGATGTGGTGTGTGTGTGTGTGTGAGAGTGATGTGGTTGGTGTGTGTGTGTGTGTGTGAGAGTGATGTGGTGTGTGTGTGTGTGAGAGAGTGATGTGGTTGGTGTGTGTGTGTGTGTGAGAGTGATGTGGTGTGTGTGTGTGTGTGTGAGAGAGAGAGTGATGTGGTGTGTGTGTGTGTGTGTGTGTGTGAGAGTGATGTGGTGTGTGTGTGTGTGAGAGAGTGATGTGGTTGGTGTGTGTGTGTGTGTGAGAGTGATGTGGTGTGTGTGTGTGAGAGAGTGATGTGGTGTGTGTGTGTGTGTGTGTGTGTGTGAGAGTGATGTGGTGTGTGTGTGTGTGTGAGAGAGTGATGTGGTTGGTGTGTGTGTGTGTGTGTGTGAGAGTGATGTGTGTGTGTGTGAGTGTGTGAGAGAGTGATGTGGTGTGTGTGTGTGTGTGTGTGAGAGAGAGTGATGTGGTGTGTGTGTGTGAGAGAGTGATGTGGTGTGTGTGTGTGAGAGAGTGATGTGGTTGGTGTGTATGTGTGTGTGTGTGAGAGTGATGTGGTGTGTGTGTGTGTGAGAGTGATGTGGTTGGTGTGTGTGTGTGAGTGAGTGATGTGTTTGGTGTGTGTGTGTGTGTGTGAGTGTGTGTGAGAGTGATGTGGTGTGTGTGTGTGTGAGAGTGTGTGTGAGAGTGATGTGGTGTGTGTGTGTGTGAGTGTGTGTGAGAGTGATGTGTGTGTGTGAGTGTGTGTGAGAGTGATGTGGTGTGTGTGTGTGTGTGTGTGAGAGTGATGTGGTGTGTGTGTGAGTGTGTGTGAGAGTGATGTGGTGTGTGTGTGTGTGAGTGAGAGTGATGTGGTGTGTGTGTGTGTGTGTGAGTGTGTGAGAGTGATGTGGTTGGTGTGTGTGAGAGTGATGTGGTGTGTGTGTGTGTGAGAGTGTGTGTGAGAGTGTGGTGGTGTGTGTGTGTGAGAGTGATGTGGTTGGTGTGTGTGTGTGAGAGTGATGTGGTGTGTGTGTGAGTGTGTGTGAGAGTGATGTGGTTGGTGTGTGTGTGTGAGAGTGATGTGGTTGGTGTGTGTGTGTGAGAGTGATGTGGTGTGTGGTTGGTGTGTGTGTGTGAGAGTGATGTGGTGTGTGTGTGAGTGTGTGTGAGTGATGTGGTGTGTGTGTGTGTGTGAGAGTGATGTGGTTGGTGTGTGTGTGTGAGAGTGTGTGTGAGAGTGATGTGGTGTGTGTGTGCGTGAGTGTGTGAGTGATGTGGTGTGTGTGTGTGTGAGTGTGTGTGAGAGTGATGTGGTTGGTGTGTGTGTGTGTGTGAGTGAGTGAGAGTGATGTGGTGTGTGTGTGAGTGTGTGTGAGAGTGATGTGGTGTGTGTGTGTGTGAGTGTGTGAGAGTGATGTGGTGTGTGTGTGTGTGAGTGTGTGTGAGAGTGATGTGGTTGGTGTGTGTGTGTGTGTGAGTGTGTGAGAGTGATGTGGTTGGTGTGTGTGTGTGTGTGAGAGTGATGTGGTGTGTGTGTGTGTGTGAGAGAGAGTGATGTGATTGGTGTGTGTGTGTGTGTGTGTGAGAGTGATGCGGTTGGTGTGTGTGTGTGTGAGAGTGATGTGGTGTGTGTGTGTGTGTGAGTGATGTGGTTGGTGTGTGTGTGTGTGTGTGAGAGTGATGTGGTTGGTGTGTGTGTGTGTGTGTGAGAGTGATGTGGTGTGTGTGTGAGAGAGTGATGTGGTGTGTGTGTGTGTGTGAGAGTGATGTGGTTGGTGTGTGTGTGTGTGTGTGAGAGTGATGTGGTGTGTGTGTGTGTGAGAGAGTGATGTGGTTGGTGTGTGTGTGTGTGTGAGAGTGATGTGGTGTGTGTGTGTGTGTGTGAGAGAGAGAGTGATGTGGTGTGTGTGTGTGTGTGTGTGTGTTAGAGTGATGTGGTTGGTGTGTGTGAGAGTGATGTGGTTGGTGTGTGTGTGTGTGTGAGAGTGATGTGGTGTGTGTGTGTGAGAGAGTGGTGTGTGTGTGTGTGTGTGTGTGTGTGTGAGAGAGATGTGGTGTGTGTGTGTGTGTGAGAGAGTGGTGTGTGTGTGTGTGTGTGAGAGTGGTGTGTGTGTGTGTGAGTGTGTGAGAGAGTGGTGTGTGTGTGTGAGAGAGAGTGGTGTGGTGTGTGTGTGTGAGAGAGTGGTGTGTGTGTGTGTGTGAGAGAGTGATGTGGTTGGTGTGTGTGTGTGTGTGTGTGAGAGTGATGTGGTGTGTGTGTGTGTGAGAGTGATGTGGTTGGTGTGTGTGTGTGAGTGAGTGATGTGTTTGGTGTGTGTGTGTGTGTGTGAGTGTGTGTGAGAGTGATGTGGTGTGTGTGTGTGTGAGAGTGTGTGTGAGAGTGATGTGGTGTGTGTGTGTGTGAGTGTGTGTGAGAGTGATGTGTGTGTGTGAGTGTGTGTGAGAGTGATGTGGTGTGTGTGTGTGTGTGTGTGAGAGTGATGTGGTGTGTGTGTGAGTGTGTGTGAGAGTGATGTGGTGTGTGTGTGTGTGAGTGAGAGTGATGTGGTGTGTGTGTGTGTGTGTGAGTGTGTGAGAGTGATGTGGTTGGTGTGTGTGAGAGTGATGTGGTGTGTGTGTGTGTGAGAGTGTGTGTGAGAGTGATGTGGTTGGTGTGTGTGTGTGAGAGTGATGTGGTTGGTGTGTGTGTGTGAGAGTGATGTGGTGTGTGTGTGAGTGTGTGTGAGAGTGATGTGGTTGGTGTGTGTGTGTGAGAGTGATGTGGTTGGTGTGTGTGTGTGAGAGTGATGTGGTGTGTGGTTGGTGTGTGTGTGTGAGAGTGACGCTGTGGTGTGTGTGTGTGTGTGTGTGAGTGACACTGTGCTGTGTGTGTGTGTGTGTGAGTGATGTGGTTGGTGTGTGTGTGTGTGTGTGAGAGTGATGTGGTGTGTGTGTGAGAGAGTGATGTGGTGTGTGTGTGTGTGTGAGAGTGATGTGGTGTGTGTGTGTGTGTGTGAGAGTGATGTGGTGTGTGTGTGTGTGAGAGAGTGATGTGGTTGGTGTGTGTGTGTGTGTGAGAGTGATGTGGTGTGTGTGTGTGTGTGTGAGAGAGAGAGTGATGTGGTGTGTGTGTGTGTGTGTGTGTGTGAGAGTGATGTGGTGTGTGTGTGTGTGAGAGAGTGATGTGGTTGGTGTGTGTGTGTGTGTGAGAGTGATGTGGTGTGTGTGTGTGAGAGAGTGATGTGGTGTGTGTGTGTGTGTGTGTGTGTGTGTGAGAGTGATGTGGTGTGTGTGTGTGTGTGAGAGAGTGATGTGGTTGGTGTGTGTGTGTGTGTGTGTGAGAGTGATGTGTGTGTGTGTGAGTGTGTGAGAGAGTGATGTGGTGTGTGTGTGTGTGTGTGTGAGAGAGAGTGATGTGGTGTGTGTGTGTGAGAGAGTGATGTGGTGTGTGTGTGTGAGAGAGTGATGTGGTTGGTGTGTGTGTGTGTGTGTGTGAGAGTGATGTGGTGTGTGTGTGTGTGAGAGTGATGTGGTTGGTGTGTGTGTGTGAGTGAGTGATGTGTTTGGTGTGTGTGTGTGAGTGTGTGTGAGAGTGATGTGTGTGTGTGTGTGAGAGTGTGTGTGAGAGTGATGTGGTGTGTGTGTGTGTGAGTGTGTGTGAGAGTGATGTGTGTGTGTGAGTGTGTGTGAGAGTGATGTGGTGTGTGTGTGTGTGAGAGTGTGTGTGAGAGTGATGTGGTGTGTGTGTGTGTGAGTGTGTGTGAGAGTGATGTGTGTGTGTGAGTGTGTGTGAGAGTGATGTGGTGTGTGTGAGTGTGTGTGAGAGTGATGTGGTGTGTGTGTGAGTGTGTGTGAGTGTGATGTGGTGTGTGTGTGTGTGAGTGAGAGTGTGTGTGTGTGTGTGTGTGTGTGAGTGTGTGAGAGTGATGTGGTTGGTGTGTGTGAGAGTGATGTGGTGTGTGTGTGTGTGAGAGTGTGTGTGAGAGTGATGTGGTTGGTGTGTGTGTGTGAGAGTGATGTGGTTGGTGTGTGTGTGAGAGTGATGTGGTGTGTGTGTGAGTGTGTGTGAGAGTGATGTGGTTGGTGTGTGTGTGTGAGAGTGATGTGGTTGGTGTGTGTGTGTGAGAGTGATGTGGTGTGGTGGTTGGTGTGTGTGTGTGAGTGTGTGTGGTGTGTGTGTGAGTGTGTGTGAGTGATGTGGTGTGTGTGTGTGTGTGAGAGTGATGTGGTTGGTGTGTGTGTGTGAGAGTGTGTGTGAGAGTGTGGTGTGTGTGTGCGTGAGTGTGTGAGTGATGTGGTGTGTGTGTGTGAGTGTGTGTGAGAGTGATGTGGTTGGTGTGTGTGTGTGTGTGAGTGAGTGAGGTGATGTGGTGTGTGTGTGAGTGTGTGTGAGAGTGATGTGGGGTTGTGTGTGTGTGTGAGTGTGTGAGAGTGATGTGGTGTGTGTGTGTGAGTGTGTGTGAGAGTGATGTGGTGGTGTGTGTGTGTGTGTGTGTGTGAGAGTGTGTGGTTGGTGTGTGTTGTGTGGAGGTGATGTGGTGTGTGTGTGTGTGGTGATGTGGTTGGTGTGTGTGTGTGTGTGTGAGAGTGATGTGGTTGGTGTGTGTGTGTGTGTGTGAGAGTGATGTGGTGTGTGTGTGAGAGAGTGATGTGGTGTGTGTGTGTGTGTGAGTGATGTGGTTGGTGTGTGTGTGTGTGTGTGAGAGTGATGTGGTGTGTGTGTGTGTGAGAGAGTGATGTGGTGGTGTGTGTGTGTGTGTGAGAGTGATGTGGTGTGTGTGTGTGTGTGTGAGAGAGAGAGTGATGTGGTGTGTGTGTGTGTGTGTGTGTGTGAGAGTGATGTGGTGTGTGTGTGTGTGAGAGAGTGATGTGGTGTGGTGTGTGTGTGTGTGTGACAGTGATGTGGTGTGTGTGTGTGAGAGAGTGTGTGGTGTGTGTGTGTGTGTGTGTGTGTGAGAGAGTGATGTGTGTGTGTGTGTGTGTGAGAGAGTGATGTGTGTTCGTGTGTGTGTGTGTGTGTGTGAGAGTGATGTGTGTGTGTGTGAGTGTGTGAGAGAGTGATGTGGTGTGTGTGTGTGTGTGTGTGAGAGAGAGTGATGTGGTGTGTGTGTGTGAGAGAGTGATGTGGTGTGTGTGTGTGAGAGAGTGATGTGGTGGTGTGTGTGTGTGTGTGTGTGAGAGTGATGTGGTGTGTGTGTGTGTGAGAGTGATGTGGTTGGTGTGTGTGTGTGAGTGAGTGATGTGTTTGGTGTGTGTGTGTGTGTGTGAGTGTGTGTGAGAGTGATGTGGTGTGTGTGTGTGTGAGAGTGTGTGTGAGAGTGATGTGGTGTGTGTGTGTGTGAGTGTGTGTGAGAGTGATGTGTGTGTGTGAGTGTGTGTGAGAGTGATGTGGTGTGTGTGTGTGTGTGTGAGAGTGATGTGGTGTGTGTGTGAGTGTGTGTGAGAGTGATGTGGTGTGTGTGTGTGTGAGTGAGAGTGATGTGGTGTGTGTGTGTGTGTGTGAGTGTGTGAGAGTGATGTGGTGGTGTGTGTGAGAGTGATGTGGTGTGTGTGGTGGTGTGAGAGTGTGTGTGAGAGTGATGTGGTTGGTGTGTGTGTGTGTGAGAGTGATGTGGTTGGTGTGTGTGTGTGAGAGTGATGTGGTGTGTGTGTGAGTGTGTGTGAGAGTGATGTGGTTGGTGTGTGTGTGTGAGAGTGATGTGGTGTGTGTGTGTGTGTGAGAGTGATGTGGTGTGTGGTTGGTGTGGTGTGTGAGAGTGATGTGGTGTGTGTGTGAGTGTGTGTGAGTGATGTGGTGTGTGTGTGTGTGTGAGAGTGATGTGGTTGGTGTGTGTGTGTGAGAGTGTGTGTGAGAGTGATGTGGTGTGTGTGTGCGTGAGTGTGTGAGTGATGTGGTGTGTGTGTGTGTGAGTGTGTGTGAGAGTGATGTGGTTGGTGTGTGTGTGTGTGTGAGTGAGTGAGAGTGATGTGGTGTGTGTGTGAGTGTGTGTGAGAGTGATGTGGTGTGTGTGTGTGTGGTGTGTGGTGGTGATGTGGTGTGTGTGTGTGTGAGTGTGTGTGAGAGTGATGTGGTGTGTGTGTGTGTGTGAGTGTGTGAGAGTGATGTGTGGTGTGTGTGTGTGTGTGTGTGTAAGAGTGTGTGTGTGTGTGTGTGTGTGTGTGTGAGTGATGTGGTTGGTGTGTGAGAGTGATGTGGTGGTGTGTGTGTGTGTGTGAGTGTGTGGAGGTGATGTGCTGTGTGTGTGTGTGTGTGTGTGAGAGGATTGCTGTGTGTGTGTGTGTGTGTGTGTGAGTGTGTGTGGAGGTGATTGCTGTGTGTGTGTGTGAGTGTGTGTGAGAGTGATGTGGTGTGTGTGTGTGTGTGAGTGTGTGTGAGAGTGATGTGGTGTGTGTGTGTGAGTGTGAGTGAGAGTGATGTGGTTGGTGTGAGTGAGAGTGATGTGGTGTGTGTGTGTGAGTGTGAGTGAGAGTGATGTGGTTGGTGTGAGTGAGAGTGATGTAGTTGGTGTGTGTGTGTGTGTGAGAGTGATGTGGTGTGTGTGTGAGTGTGAGTGAGAGTGATGTGGTTGGTGTGAGTGAGAGTGATGTGGTGTGTGTGTGTGTGTGAGTGAGAGTGATGTGGTTGGTGTGTGTGAGAGTGATGTGGTGTGTGTGTGAGTGTGAGTGAGAGTGATGTGGTTGGTGTGTGTGAGAGTGATGTGGTTGGTGTGTGTGTGTGAGAGTGATGTGGTGTGTGTGTGAGTGTGAGTGAGAGTGATGTGGTGTGTGTGAGTGTGAGTGAGAGTGATGTGGTTGGTGTGAGTGAGAGTGATGTGGTGTGTGTGTGTGTGTGAGTGAGAGTGATGTGGTTGGTGTGTGTGAGAGTGATGTGGTGTGTGTGTGAGTGTGAGTGAGAGTGATGTGGTTGGTGTGTGTGAGAGTGATGTGGTTGGTGTGTGTGTGTGAGAGTGATGTGGTGTGTGTGTGAGTGTGAGTGAGAGTGATGTGGTGTGTGTGAGTGTGAGTGAGAGTGATGTGGTTGGTGTGAGTGAGAGTGATGTGGTGTGTGAGTGTGTGTGAGAGTGATGTGGTTGGTGTGAGTGAGAGTGATGTGGTGTGTGAGTGTGAGTGAGAGTGATGTGGTGTGTGTGAGTGTGAGTGATGTGGTGTGTGTGTGAGTGTGAGTGAGAGTG